>NW_010291672.1:0-5553 GCF_000700745.2 Antrostomus carolinensis | reverse complement strand
GCAGGATGGTTTTCGTCGTTCTCGAGGTGACCTGCAGCCTTGTTGCCTGGCTGTTTCTGTATGCCTGCTTCTGCTCTTGGAACAAGCACCGTTCCTACGAGTGGAGCTGTCGCTTGGTCACCCTGCTGCATGGGGTGATTGTCACCTGCCTCTCGGGATACGTTGCTCTCTTGGATGGCCCCTGGCCTTTGACCCATGCAGGTATGTTTGAAGTCTTACCCTCACACATGTCCTTGTCATGCAGTGTGGACCCCTCTGGTTACAGGTGGAGTGGGGGGCTGATTGCTTTTACTACCTGTCTTCTTATGTGTATGTTTCTGGGGCATGTTTAGGGCAGGATTTTGTTTAACTCCCCTGTTTCTTCTCCAGCCCTTACCACTTCTTACTGATAATAGTTTTAATTTTTTTTGTTTGTTTTATCCATATGCATATTGAAAGTTTTCAGGTGAGCAGCTTGAGTTTATTGCAGCATTAGGTGTAGCATTGTGTTGAGAATAGACTACGTGCTGTTCACATCTTTAAGGGTGTAATATTCCTGGTATTTGGCTGTAAGATTTTGTTTCCTGTTTTCTATCATCAGATCTCAAGTAGCAATGCTGGTGGGGCTCAGGTTTTCCATCTCTGCTTTCTAAAAGGGTGGAGACAAAAAGATGAACAGAAGTGTGGCAGGATGGGATGGCCTGCCTGTGCCTCCTGGGTAGGCTGAAGTGTGAAGGGAGAACAGAGCCAGATGTGCAAGCTTCTAGCCTGGCACTTAGCCCATAGGGTAAGGCTGGAAACTAGGGAGGAAAGAGGCACACTCACAATCTGTATTGCCCCATATTATAGAATAAGGTCTTAAATAAAACTCCAGGCTTATGTACATCTTTCATTTCAGGTTCACCAAACACACCTCTTCAGATCCATGTGCTGTCCCTGACCTTGGGTTACTTTATCTTTGACCTGGGCTGGTGCCTATATTTCCAGACAGAGGGGGACCTAATGCTGTTCCATCACACGCTGAGCATCTGTGGCATGATCATGGTGCTGGGGCTCAGGAAGTCTGCTACAGAAGTCAATGCTGTTGTGTTTGTTAGCGAAATCACCAATCCACTACTCCAGACCCGCTGGTTTCTGCGGGAAACGGGGCGCTACCACACTTTCCTGGGAGAGGTGGTGGATTTCTTCTTCGTGTTCCTCTTCCTAGTGCTGCGAATCGGGGGAGGAGCTTTGATCATGTATGCGGTGGTGACATCCTCTGATCCCAGCTGGTTCATCAAGGCTGGAGGCCTGGCCATGTACATTGTATCTTTGGGGTTCATGGTTGAAATCTGCCGCTTTGTCAGGAGGAAAATGCTGAAAAAATACTGTTCCTGGACAAGCCTGAGGAGTATGAATGCACCTGTGAAAACTAATGGGCACCTGAGAGCTTATTGATGGGCTGTGGATGACAACCCTTTGGTTTGGGGTCCTGGCTACTGAAGCCTATTCCTGTGAAAACAACTCCTAAAAGTGATGAGGAATTTACTTTCTGGCACTGGTCTGCTACCCCTGGAGGAGATGAATCAGTGTGAGGAACATGGGAAAGCTGATGGAAGAGGGGTGTGAGTGGAAGTCTGAGGAACCTGGCATGTCTACTGAACTCCAATTCCTTGACTTCACCAGCAATGGTACAGCCTCAAGGAGGGTGGCAATGCTAGACCTGTTCATTCTGGAGTCAGTAATTGCACTGTCTGTATGTTCCATAATAATTTTTGAGGTAGAATTATTTTACAGTGTGGAACCAGAAAATCGAATCTGAAAAATTCCATCTTCCTGTCAGTGGAACCGGGTAGGGGTGTGACATAGCAAAGATTTACTGAGCCTCACTCTCCCTTAATCTTGGAGTTGGACAACATACTTGGCTAAGTACTTGGATGAAAGCCTCTGAACAAGATTCAAGTGCTTGCAGGGGTATAGTGGAGTTGTCCTTCGAGTATATGAAGTGTTGGTATTTGAGGTGAGGCAGTGTTTTACCTCATTGTTTTTAATGATACATTTCTTTTTTTTTTTCTTATTTTTTTTAATACTTTCATTCAAGCAGACACTGATCTCAGAGCAATGCGACTTCACTGGAATTTACCTAGCTGTGGATTGCTTAAAAAAAAAATAAAAAATCAAGCATTTTTGGGGTGAGAGATGATAAAGAAGAGCCCTCTCTGGATGCTCTTTCTGTTCTGGGGTTGGCTCATTTATAAGCCACTTAAGCTGAATGCATGGCTAACAAGTCTAATAAGTGGCTATATTTTTAGAGGTGACAGTAATATTTATGCAGATCTCAGGGTAACATTTGCTCCATAGCAGCAGGTCTTGGAGTATGGACCAGTTCTTTTGTTTTCTTTACCTCTCAGAATTGTGTTCTGACATTTCCCCTGGGGTTTTAATGTAAATTTCCCTCAATTTAAGGCTGCAGTTCAGATTTACTCTCCCATAAAAGCCTCGCTTTACAGCTGAGAAACAAATGGTCTTGTGTTGCCCTCAGGCTTAGCAAGGCTGTGGTTGTCTTTCCTTCCTGCTTTCAAAGATCTTGTTTAGAAGAGCTTCTTCATGGAGCTAAAGAGCCCCTGAAACAGCCTTTGTGGCTCTTGCTCAAGCGAGGTGTCGCCCCTACTGCAGAGGTGAAGGAGGAGAGCAGTGGGAACAGAGCTGCTCTGGTGATGCAGCCTCACTAGCTCCTCCGTGCATATTATCTCACTAACTTCAGCACTATTCAGTGCGGATATCTGCCTTGGCTGGGGGTTAGAATAAGGTGTCTGGAGAGATTAAAAAAATGACATGAAATAACCTCATTTTTGACATGCCCTCTGAATTCATTGCAGCTGTGAATCCAAACAAGTTAGCAGGTGAATATGTTTAGAAAAGCTGAAGACTTGCACTCTTGCCAGCATGGCTCTGGGAGCCTGGCCTCGTGAGGTATGAACTCTTGCCAGAGTCATGGTGCTCTTCTGAAAACTCCTATGAGTGATGAGACTTCTAATAAAGTTATGTTCTCTTTTAAAAAAGAAACAATTGCTGTAATATTATTTTGTTCTGGGTCTTAAGGAGGCAACTGAAGTTAATGCTGAGGAAAATAGGCTTGAGGGCAGACTAAGGCTAGTAGTCACTGGCAAAGCTCTGGCTCATGCCCTTCATGCGGTTCAGGAAGGAGTGAGCTGGTGGGGAAACAAGCATGGACTGAGCCATGCACTCTGGAGCTCAGGCTTGAGGTGTGAAGGATAGATGAAGGTCAACTAAAGCTCAGATTTATGAATAATGTACCCATAACCTGCTCTGCCAGTGAGTCACATTCAGTATTGCAGGGAACTTAAGAATGAGCCATTAAACTGACATGTTTGCTCTTGATGGACAAAAGGTTGCAGGATAACTGTTAAATTCTAGTAATGGCCTACATCCCAGGTTGCCTTTTTTCTTCTGCAGCAGCCTCTCTGTTGCTGCATTTCATCCTAGGACTGACCAATTCAGAAGTCTTGGATTGCAATGTGGTTTGTCTACACTATCTTTGGAGAAGCAATTGAAAGTGTGAGCACACCTTTGATGTTATGAGATGTCCCAAGCCACTGCTGAATGGCTGTTTCCAGCTAAGAACCTGCTACTGCTGGGCCAGGATTTTGCCACCTGGAGTGGAGGTAGGCCTGGGCTTGGCTTCCAACAAGAAAACTCTCTTCCTTCAGCAGAGGGACAGTAACCCAATGCACCCAGCTTGCTTCATGCAAAACAGAACTGATGATGGCTACCCTGTGAGATTTGAAGTAAAGTAAGCACCCTCAGGTGGTCGTGCACCACATCTCATCTGCGGATAGTTTTAGTGTTAAGCCCTCTAATGTGATGCTAGAAAAGCATCTGGCTCCACCCTCAGTATCCCATTGGATTTCTTATTTGCTAACATTTCAAAGAATGTAATTTTAATACAGCTGTCTGATTTTTTTAATCTATCAGCTATCCTTGAGGGCTTTGATAGTCACAAAAAGTGAGCATCAGTCTGTTATGACTGAGGAAGGCTATTGGACTTGTCTGTTTCCAGTTCTTGTCTGTTTCCAGTTCTTGTCTGTTTCCAGTTCTTGTCTGTTTCCAGTTCTTGTCTGTTTCCAGTTCTTGTCTGTTTATTTTGGACAAGAAATTTTCAAGTGCATTCTGTGACCATTCAGTGTTGTAAGCTCTTGTTAGAACAGGCACAGAAAGAAGAGAAGAAGAAAGAATGTACTGCTGAGGTGGGTGTAGCTCTACTAAAATGGGTAGCAGTGTGCAAATAGCTGGTGTTCCTGTCCTGAACTGTTTTGCTGAATGCTATTCATCTGCAGTCAAACTGAGCCAGTGCAGCTCATCCTGCCTATTTAAATGGCTGACTCTGCACAAAGCAAACCAGAAAGTCAGTGTATAAGCTGCACCTAACTTCTGGTACAATCCACTGGGAGATGATTTAATTTGCTACCCTGAATCTCACTAGATGCAAATTTTATATGTTGTATGATCTAGAACAAGAAAAACCCCACAACTCCTTCTCTATATTCTTCCTCAGGCATTAAATGGTCCTTGAATTGTTAGGACTTTCAGAGTGCTCTGGTGGGACCATCTCTGTTGTTCTTCCTGGCTGCTCAGTTTCTGTCCACATTAGCCCTATAGCTTTCTGTCTGTCAATGCTGTTTGTTTCCTAAACTAAATATTACAACAGCTCCATCTCAGTTGTTATTGAGGCTCTGGAAGAGGGCCTGTTGCCTGGTCCAGCAAAGGTGGAGCAAAGCAAGATGAGACCTAAGATCTGTCAGAGAAGCAAAGGCACTATTAATGCTAGTGAGGACATCATGCTGAAATAGCTGAGGGATGAGCATCTTGTAGCAATAGGAACCTGTGCCTGGCCTGAACTGGAAAGGTAAGATAGAGAGATAGCCAGTTGAAAACAGACTCATTACAAGTCCTGTAAGAGGCAGGACAAGCCACTCCCATCATCTGTATTTCAAAAGTAAAACTTGACAGGATGAAGGAAAACAACTATTTTTGTGTATGATAAATTGTTTTGATTGCAGCTTAGGACAGGGGTGTGTTGGTTGGAGGAACATTTTTGTAGGGTACTTATAAGCCCTGGATTTTGCTGCTCTGGGGATGCAGGTGAAGGCGGGATAGAGAAAAGATGTAGTTTACCACTGAATGCTTGTAGTGAGAAGAAATTGCTCGGCTTTGCAACTGCTGCATAAGCATTAGATGAGAGGGTATGTTTAGGGCAGGACCGTATGCTTTCCCAGCCTGCTGAAGCTGCACGCTCTGTGCCGTGCCTGCATGATAAACCCTCCGGGGTACGTTACCTTGAAGCCAGCACTATACTGACACCGTCTTGCAATTGTTGAAGAGTCGGTTTACATCAGGCGCTGCCTGGGTGTGAGTCAAGCAAGGTCTGCATAACAGCCGTGTGGTCGTGGCTGTTGTCTTTGGGAGACGTGAGATGACTGGAGCGGGTCGTGGGTGTGTGGGACCGATTTCCTGTGCCCACAGGCTAAAGCGATGCTGTGTGTGTACCCGGTGGGAACGTGATCTGCCTCTTGT
>NW_010291671.1:1172-3677 GCF_000700745.2 Antrostomus carolinensis | reverse complement strand
CCTCCTCCTTCCTCCTGCAACAAAGCTCTCTGGAGCTCCTTTGTTTAGGCCAATGGTCTTTTGTTCAGGTCAATGGCCTCTCCTCCAGGTTCCACACCTACTTCTCTTCAAGACAGTCCTTCCCCTCGCAAATATGGATTCTCAGAGGCATTTCTCTAGTGCTCACTGGCTCACTTGGGCTGGGGGCTACATCTTTGGAGCCAGGGGAGCTCTGGAAGCTTATCACAAGGTGGCCCTTCCCCCACTATAAAAAAAAACGCCCCAGTGGTCAGTGTAGTGACGAGTTGTATGTTGGTGTTAACAGTTCACCAGTTTAGTCCATGAATTTTCTAAAGCCCTTTGGTGCACACTCTCTTGTCCTGTCCTCTTTCTCTTTTTTCCATGTCAACCTTAGTGGTTGCTTATAACATTTTTGCTGCCACTTCAAATCCAATCAATCCTTTTGACTCATCCCCCATGAAGGACGGGTGTGCAGTACTCTGAGTTCCCTTACACAGAAAACTGAGGCTGTCAGGGACGTTGCTTCTCCGAGTCCTTTTTCAGCCCTTGTCCCTAAAGACTCTGTTGTGAACAGAAATGTTTAAATACTTCTTGGAAAGAAAAAAAAGCAAATAATCTCTTCTCTGTGGGCACAGTTGATTCAGTGAGAATTAGAGGCTTAGACTGCAGCAAAACCGATTCAGATGAGGTGTTAGAAAATACTTGCTGGTGTTGAGGAGATGGCAGCCCTGGAGTGGGTGAGGAGTCTCCCTTTTTGGAGGTCTCGAAAACAGGTTGAGCCAGTGTCTCTGAGGAATGTTTTAGGTTTGGCTGATCCTGCCTTCAGGCAGCAAAGTGGGCTAGATGACCTCTCAGGGTCACCTTTTTTTTTTTTTTTTCCTACTGTTTTATAAATGAAGCCCCCAAGTGAGGATCGAGCACCTCTCTGTGCCTGGCTTTCCCTGGGACTTTTCCACGTCCCCTGTGGTTCTACTGGGGAGCTTCTGGCTGCTGGGTACAACCTGGGAGTGGTGCTGGCACAGGGTGGGGGACAGCTTGGTGTGAAGAGAACAGGTCTACTGGGAATAAAGTAGGAAAGATGGCAAGGATAAGTTAGAAAAGAGAAATTCAGTATTTTAGGAGAGGTGGTGTGGGAGGAAAAGGTAGAAAAGAAGGAGATGCTATAGTGTAAGGAAACAGAAAAAAAAAGTGTTAACAAGCACATAGAGATGCAGAGAAGCTCTGCATCCTGTTGAAGGGGTGACAGAAGGGATGTGGTGACAGGGAGAGATGGAGTGACAAAGCCAGGGACTTCACACGTCTAGTTGACAGTGTCTTACAAGCAGTGCCAGGGCCAGGCTATGGGCAGGGCTGAATCACCCAAGACCAGGTCCAAACCCTGTCAGGGAACTAGTTAATCCCAACCCCAGTGCTGGGATCCCAGAAGGGATCATCCTGGGAGAAGAGTCTGGCAGAGCATTGATGTGAATTTGAACAGGGAAGCCCAAGCTGGACCAACACTGGGGCATCCAGTGTAACTCTCACCAAGGTCCTTCTGCTGACCAGGAGCCCCTGGGAGCAGGGAATGCTGGTTCAGGACCATGGTGGGATTTAGGCAACGTGCATGAGACCTCTTTACTTTTGGATATGAACATAACTCCGCTCTTCAGTGACTGGATTTTGCCTGTCCTTTGTCTACTAGATCAGAGAGGTTTTCTGTAAGAAGAATTGGCTTCTTGGCTGTGGCAGTTGGTGCTACAGAGGTGCCCAGCCCAGCAGAGTGGGGGATGCTCTGCCCACAGAAACCCTTTGCTCCTGCTGTCAGTGAGCCCATCTGCAGCCACGTACACATGGGTCTGGTTTCAAAGCGAGTGA
Source organism: Antrostomus carolinensis (assembly GCF_000700745.2). Lineage (NCBI taxonomy): Eukaryota > Metazoa > Chordata > Aves > Caprimulgiformes > Caprimulgidae > Antrostomus > Antrostomus carolinensis. The sequence continues at coordinate 1,823 of NW_010291671.1, read as the reverse complement.
GGGATCCTGACTCTGCAGCCAGAGCCACTTCTTGTGGCCTGAGTCCTCTGCATTGAGGAATCTCATAATCTTTGGTTTTCCGTATCATCCTTAGACTATTTTTCAAGTCTACTCTTGTCCTGTGAGCATGATATGCAGCCATGGTGGTTGATTCATAATGCAAGGGTCAGGGGCAGCAAGAAATGCCGTTGTAGACGTAGACAGTAAGAGCCAGGTCTTGCTGCTTTGCTGCTGCTTGAGGAGTTGCCTGTATAGCACCAAACAGGAGGAGAAGATGGTAGGAAGAGAGGGAAGAGGTGGTCTGGAGCAGAGACGAGTGGAGTGTGTTGCTTGGGTGGGTGACACTTGGTCCTTTGCACAAAGAAGAATCCTCCCGAGATGCCCCCTGGTTGTGTTCTACGGAGTGCTGAGGAAGACACCTGGACTCCCAGCCTCCAGAGGTGGTTAGTGTCTGGTGAAGGACTCGTCACAGAATAACAAGGGGGCTGCTCCTCTGCCTCAGGTCCATGGGCAGCTGCCCATGTCAGGGAGGGTCTCGACCGTGTGGCTGTTGCTCTCCCATCGCTGTCTCGGCTGCCTGCCGTGCCCTTTGTGGGTGCAGTTGTGCCCTGGCAGGAAAGCCCGAGGCCAGGGACCCCTCTTGGCCAGGGA
>NW_010291671.1:0-1142 GCF_000700745.2 Antrostomus carolinensis | reverse complement strand
GAAAGAGGAAAAGACCACAGTGCCCACTCTTACTAGAAAATCAAAGGGAAGGTGTTGATGCATCCATCAGCAGGTCTTCTCCACATTTACTGACTGAGTCACCCTCCAGAACAACTGCCAGCGTTTTATACGTCCTCTCCACACTCATTTGGAGCTGCAGAAGCTTAGCTGGTTGCTCTTATTCCCAGTGTTTATCATTAATACTGCAATCAGTCCCAGTAACCATTGTCACGGAGAGGCTGCTCCATGCTCAGCACACAGGACTGTCCCTTGCCCCTTAGAGTCACTGCCCCAGGAGCATCCCAGCACCCCAAGCCGTTCCCACCCAGGGTTGGACACAGCTCAAAGCAGCACCAGGAGGTGCAACTTCTTCCCAGCCCAGCGGCCTGGGCTGCTCTGGGCTCCAGGATCAACCCGGTGAAGGTGCGATAACGCCAGCACGAGGGTTATCTCTGAATTATTAGAAGTAGCACAAGACACGCTCTTTGCATTTCCTGTTTTGTGTTTTTCTGTGATTATTAAAATGATATATTAACCAAAAGCTGGATAACTCCCAGTCAAGCAAACAGAGTATAAAAGTGATGACATTGCTGGGTAAATCCAGCGGGATCACAGGCACGTCAATGCTGTGTTGGTCTTGGCGGGGGCAGTGCCTGCTGTTGCTCGAGTGGAGGATGGAGTTATTTAGGAGCCTTCCCTGAGTGTTCCCAGTCACAACAGATTGAATTGCTTCCTCAGAAACCTCAACTTCTAGAAGTTATGGTGCTTGGCTTGGTGCAATTGCACTCTCTCTAGTGTCTTTAAGTCTGAAGTCTAAATTATAGAGTATTTTGACATTATTCTTCTAATATCACTGTGGATTAGAGAGGAAGACCCCAAGAGAAAGACGGATGAGGCACTGACAGTTGATCAGTGCCAAGCTACCCTGTGCAATATTGTAAAGAGTAGCAGGTTACGTCTGAGCTCATACTCATGGCGCCGTGTCTTACACCTCAGTCTCCGAGCTCCTGGAGGTTGGGTGGGAGTCTGGGGTTTGATTTCTTTATGCCTTTGTGATTTAGGTGTTACCTACCTCAAAATCGAGGCAATTTGCAAATGTCTGTGCTTGTGGGTTTGTTGGGTTTTTTGATTTTTTTTTTTTT
>NW_010291670.1:24361-32222 GCF_000700745.2 Antrostomus carolinensis | reverse complement strand
GGGGTTGTTGTGGCCAAAGTGCAGGACCCAATAACATGACACTAATATATGCCTCAGTCTGAGACTGAAAAAGGACAGCCTGCAGATCTAGGTAGGCATGTTACCATCAAATAAGCAATGAGTGTAAGACAGAGCTTTTAGGGCATTTTTGTTTTCTTATTGATTTATTTTATAATAAAAGTGATTGAGTTAAGCAGTAAGGATGTTCCTTCTCTAGTGAGGCAGTCAATATTCAGGTCTTTCAGAAGCTTGCCAAGGACAAAGCACAGTTATGTTCAGACTACCTAGTTGCAGTTTATAGGCTTCCTAGAATTTTTAGGATAAATTGAATTAATATGCAGAATAGAGTCCTGACAGCTAAAATATTGAATCTTTCAAGCACTGTAACTGTAGTATGATTTCTGTAAGTAGTTCCTTCTTAATTAAATCAAGTGTTTCTATTCACTGCCATCAGATTCCGATTCCACAGATAAAACCAGGTTCCTCACAACAAGTAAGTATAATCTGAAATAGTAGCAGTGTTATCTAAAAAAAGAGAAAGAGAATAAAGAAAACATCATGATGATATAAAGGAGGCAATAACAAGGGGAATCCATGAACCGAGATACACAACATGTTCATTCATGCTGACAGTTTTTACCGATGGAGTGGAAGAGAGAACTGCAGAGCACAAGAATCTGTACTTTTTCTCACTGGGTTGTAATACAGGGTGCATCCTAATTGGAAAAATCCCCAATAATTCAGTTCTTTCCATTGCTACTAACTGCAGTAGAGTTACCTTTAATCCTTCTCAAAAGGATAGAGTTCAGAGAAGAGACTTTATGAAAATAAATAAACGCAGGCTGTGGGAATTAATCTTTTGTAGAATACGTATTTAAGGCAGGCTGCAATTATTTGTTGTATTCATAATAAACCAGGAGAGTTTACCGAAAGCTATACATTAGAGTTTAATTTAAAAAACCCCTCAGCTTAGCTAGACACCAAAGTGCATCTCACTCTCAGATTAATGTGTTTACTTACAAAAAGAAGCAAGCAGCAATATCTTTATAAGACCAGCTGATGGCTGAAACAAAGCACTCTGGCTTTCAAACACACAGGATCTTTACTAAGTAAGAAAAAAAAGAAAAAGGATTTTAGGCTTTACTTCTTTCCATCCTTCTGCCCAGTTCAACTCCTTTATAGGTCTACTTTCTTCTCTCAATAAAATGAAAACTTTGAAAAAGAAAGAGGAAAAAAAGCAATTGGCTCATCTAAATTCTTTACTGAAATCAGACACTACGCTCCAACATTTCATTTTGTGCATTCTACCAAAAAAGGAGGTGAAAATTAATTCTTGTGATCTCAGAAGTCAGGGGATAAATCATTTCTATTCATTATGAAAAATGAAGACATAGCTGTCTTCAATCCATGAGCTATGAAATATTTTGATCAAAGAAGCAAGCAACATGAAATGAAAATCAAATTAAATTCTATTTTCTGTTAACTCATATTGCCTTGTCAAATCTTTTGAAATTTATTATTTGCAGATATTGCAATTGTCCATTACACTGTCCATTTCTATCACACTATTTTTAATCCTCCACCTTGTTTTAATTAAACATTTGAACAAAATTGAACACAGTTTTTATTATCTTAGTATCTGACATTTCAGACACCTATTTGCTCTTCAGATCTTTCACTGTTATCTTTTGACAAACAACTCTTCTGCAGTCATAGTTTCAGTACAAAATATTTAAAATTTGAGCCAAAGCAAAAGTAAAACCATATTAGTTCAAAGCATAACTGACATTTACATTGGTCAACTTTTAATGCAGCTACAGTTAAAAATCACATCATTAATATGCAGTAATAAAATAAAATTAATTATTTTTCCATTGAGCTCTGTTCTGGCCACTGGCACAAGCCACTATGTTCACAGAATCTGAACACAAAGATTTGCTAATTGCTACAGTTGCCAAGACATCAGTATTCCACATTGCAGCACTGTGAGGTACCAACATAACTGCACTGATAATAATAAACTAGTCATTAAAATTTTCATATTCAATAGTACTGCACATGTGCAACATCCACATAGTGAGTAGAAGTGTAAGAACAATTCAGATTCCTGAAAGTTCAGTAATAATTAGTAGTACACAACTCTAAGAAGAAATATGCTGACTATCCTAATATTGCTCCATGCTTCAAAGCTATACAAGTCATGACCTTCAGAATAGTGAGTGTATCACCACTGAATGATGGGTAATATTCTTGCTTTCTAATAGGCAGTAAGAAGAATATGCAAGAATGCATCTTTTCATGGAAGAAAGTAACGTACCTGCTTCTCTTGGACATCTGATAGCTAGAAACAATGAAATAATGTAGAACGACTGAAGGGAGAAAACTGTAACAGTGATTACAGCCATATAAAAGTAATGATAGTCCAAGTCATCCAGTTAATAACGTACCTGGATGTATATAAACTCTTTCTCGCTTTTTCCAGTACATTACCAACAAGATGACAGAAAGAAGATTCTTAAGAACAAAACTTCTACAAGACATGTTAATCTTTAAATATAAATTAACAAAAACTCTCCTGAGGATTTCAGGAATCCATGACTCTTAGAAATGGACAAAGTTGTTCACCATCTGAATGTAAAGTGTCTGTGAAACATACCGTGCAGCTCTCACAAGTCAAAACCCCCACCTTACCTTATAAACTGCTCCTGTACCAGCAATACTTACACCTGTCAGGTAGACCCACGACCCACGCAACAGCCATGCCTGGGCACTCTCCCTGTGCTGCCCACCCTGCCAATAGGCATCATATTTCAGACGAGTTGCATGCTACAAAGTTTTGGTGGCCTAACCACATTAGCTAGACCTTGAGGACATGTCTCTCACTCCCTGACCTCTTCTGCCAGCAAAGCCATGGATCGAGCAGCACCGTGCCAGCAAAAGGGAGCTCTTGTTGCCTTGCAGTCTCTGCTGCATACGGTGTGCAGCCATGCCCACAGAAAAACCTCCTCTGTTGGCCTGTGCTGTGACTGCGCTAGACATCCAGACAGCAGGCATAAAGATGGCAGGAGACTTCAGTGTAGATTCAGAGCAACTTAAGGTATCAAAAAGTCATTTGCATGAACTAAACGTAAGTAGGCAAAATCTCCATCTAGAGGTTTCATGCTGGATCAGCAAGAGTAATGTAATGCTTGCAGACGTTTGCCCCCGACCCTGGAAGCCCAGCTCTGGCCACCACACTCCATTTTCTGTTAGGTCTCCAGAGGTACCCAGGAGGTGGAACTGACCCCTCACACTGGTACTCTATTAAGGAACAACACTGCAGCTTCTCTTGCATCATTAGTCTATCAGGTTTGGGGACAGAACAGTGAATAATAAGTTACTTTGTCTCTTACAAACCATATTTTAAATCCAGGATTTGTTCTGAGGGAGGATTCTGTGAACATGGTTTTTACTACCTTCTGAATCTTAATCTGTAGAAAAGAATTTGGCTGCCTTGAATGACAGAACTGTGTATTTAAGGGTAAGAAAACCTCTAAAAATATGGTCAGTACTGAAAAACACTAAGTCTTCTAATGTGATTTTCTGAATGCCCTAAAAATTGCATTGTATCAAAATATAGGTATATAAGTTTGATGAATAGTCATCAAATGATTTGAATAATTATAATTTATTTTGTTTAACACACAAAATAACTTTTATTACTTTCCTGAAAATAAAAATAGATGTATTTTCATTATCTTGGTCTACTGAATTTAAATACAGTAATTTTTCTGATTTCATCAGATATATTTGCACTAAAATCTATTTCTGATAATAAATTAGTTTTTGACTGACTACATGAACTTCACAAAAGAAACAACAACACAAAATGTCTCTCTTTGCTTGTAACTGATTGTAATTCTTCCTACTGCTGCAAAACTTCGTTTTTTAAGTTATACCAACTTTAACAAGACTATGGTGTGCTAGGAGCACTACTATGTTACAGAAAGCAAGCTAGCAAATACATTTTAAGAAAATTTTCTGTAGATAGAAAAAATGGCTCTAGAAAGTTGGCTGGGCTATGTCAAGGTTTTATAGAAAACATTACTTGGATTATTTCTATTCACTATCAAGGAGTGATTAGCTGCCCATAAACAAGTCACAGAATCATGCAAGTTCACACATCAGTGAAAAAATTTATTTTCTCAATGTAAGTTTTTGCTAGGTACTTTTCTTAGAGAATGAGAGAAAAATGATTGCTAGAATACTGTACTTCTACTCCTAGAAATTATGGTCTAGTACTATATTGGAAGATAATTATGATCTGGATTTATTTCTCTGCAAAGCTTCTTATGCATCAGAGAAGATTCACATGAACAAAACTAAAGAGTACTCAGAACAGCGATTGCTACTTCCTTCGAGTAAGAGATACAGTCAAACATGAGTTAATTTTTTAATATATTTCATTGGTCAAATAGCATTTCTGAGGTAACTGAAAATGAGAATGATTATCCAGGCAATTCACAGGAGTATCAGGGTGCTGGCACAAGGCTCAAGCTGGTTTCAACAAAAAGGTGTCATGGCAGAAGGAGTGTTTATTGGCTGTGCATGTCCAGGGATATGGTCAAATGGTGGGAATTTTATCTGCTTTCAAATTCAACAAAAGTGGGAATAAGCCATTTAGAGTATTTCATCCTTACTGGATGCACTGCTTCATCTCAAAAACATTAACCTGTACCATATTTCCCCTGTGTATGACAAATGCACTTTGTCTTAAAGCTGGCTTATTTTAAAATTTATATGCATATTTTACATATATACAGTTCATTATGAACATTCACAAAGACATATATATGTACAAACAGACCAAGTATTCTGTTAATTTCATGCAAGTACTTGCAAAATAATAGTCTATAGAAGCATAAAATACATATAACTACACCAATTAACAATGAATGAAATATAAAGAAAAATTTAGTTGGTGGTACTGGTGGGGAACATACAGTCTCTCAGAAATTATTGTGCTTCATTAATGAAAAACAAAAAACCCCTCCTTTGAAGATGCACGCTTTTTCAGAGTATAATACACATATAATGTGCTCAATGAGGCAGCATATTAAATCATTTCAGATCGCATAGATTGTTTTTAGAAATTAATAGCTTTTGAAAAGTCTTTAAATTATTAAAGCACCAAATAGATCTAAGAATCTCCTTATATAAGGCACCCCAGGTCTTATTCCCAGATCGCATCTGTAAGGACCCAGAAAACATTAAAAGTGTATGCAGCAAGGTCAGCCAAGGGAAAGGCTTGTAAAAAGCAGAGCAGATTTAAAGGGGCATTTAAAAGATAAGCTTGACAAAGCATTAATAAGACCTTATGCAGTAAAATTTTATGCAGGAACATCACAAATGACTTAACAAGCCTGATTTCCATAGGCTGAGGTTAGAGTTCAATGTTGATTACTATATAACTACTTATATGGTAACAGCATAAATTACTGCAATTCCATGTTTAGATCAGTACACTGAATTCACAAACAGGCATTTATTCATTCATAAATACTTGTGATTATAAATGACCTATTTACTCATGAAAGTTTATGAAAAGAAAATTCAATGCATTCATCTCTAGAAATACTAAGGATATCAGTACATAAATTTTCTTATAAACACTCATCTTGCAAACTCAGAATAAAACTTCTTAGTTGCTCAGAATCAATGATAGATTATTGCCCACCATAAGAAAGAAAACTCAGACTAATCTTTTCTTTACTTTTGGTGTTCTTTATTGCCACTTCCCAGCTAGAATGACAGGCTGAAACACCAATTTGGTAGATAATAGCTGAGATTTACACCAAGACAGACCTCCACACAAAACTGCTCAGTGTGGTGTGGCAGGTCTTCCTGGCAAAAACTTGGTGAGGGTAGAATCTTCCCTTGTAACTTCCCCTTTTTTTTCCCCCTCCTTCTTTTCTCTCTTTATTTATATTTTTTTTAACCCCTAGGAACATTAAGCAATGTCTAGAATCTTCCCAGAACAGGTAAAGAAAAGATAACTAAAATTTCAACAGTTGTTATATGATAAAAGGTGACATGCTGCTTCCATTTTTTTTTTTTCAGTAAGAATGAAAAATGAGAATCAGAGGAACACTCCCCACCACTTTTTGTTTTGAGATGCGTAAGTTCACTATCACAGTAGCTATTTTCCAAATAAACTCTAATCACACATGTTACAGGGAACATGCTTCATTATGACTACTCCAAGCTGAAGGGTACACATTTACCCCTTTTTTCCTTTCCTTTCTTCTCCCTCCTCTGTCACTGAGAAGGACATATTAGAAATCCAGCAGGGTGTTTCCCAGCACAGGATGAGCAAATCCCTGAACTGCTTGATCTAAGAAGATAAAGCAGTTTAGCTGCAACAAGAATTTAGTTGCTGGCAGCAGAAGGCCAGCGAATAAATCCAGAATGTACTGTATTCAGTTCTGGCCCTTCATCCCAAAGATGACACAGTAGAACTAGAAAAGGTAGCTAGAAGGGCAACAAAGGCAACAAAATGGCTTTTGCACAGGAAAAAAAAGAAAAAAAAGAAAAAAAGAAAAAAAGAAAAAAAAGAAAAAAAAGAAAAAAAAGAGAAAAACTATTCTTCATCTGGGAAAAGCAACAGCTGAAGGATGACATAATCAAATCATAAACTGCTATTCACCAACACCTCAGTATGAGTGACTAATCTTTTTCCTATTCACTGCAAGCAAGGTAGTCATTCACTCTCACAATGCAGAACATAAGGAGCATTAAATGAAACTATCAAGAGGCAATTTCAAGACACAGCATAACTGGAATTCTTGTCTTAGCTAAAATCAGTCATTCTTTTATATTTCCTATACTCTTTTTCAGTTCATAAAATCCTTTAAGAAGGTTGAACTAGAACTTGAATGTTTTCAATAGATTATATGTTCTCCTCCAGTAAATGGTTTTTAGGGGGGAAAAAAAAGACACATACAGTACTATGATTTAAGGAAGCTGCTGGGTTTCCCTGTTCTCTTACAACCATGCACTCTTCCCTCAAAAAGGAAGAACCATAAGTTACTGAATAAATCTGGGTATTTGAGGAAATTAAGGACATATAAGTCAAAGCTTGACCTAAGAGTGGGAGAGTCACATGATCCTATTATGCAAATAAACACAAAAATATGCAACAGGAGGGATTAATGAAATACAAGAGGGAACACAGCTGCAGAAAACTACGATGAATTACAGACAACTATCTTTTCCAGATTACATTCTTTGGTCATTTTCCACATAAAGAAAAAAATAAACTGTATTGTCAAGAGATAAAACAATGGCAGGACACTTAGATTTAGCTGATGTGTCCAGCATCAGCTTAAGTAACCATCCTTAAGCACATCCAGCCTAGAGACAGATGTCCATCAGGATAAACAGAGCAACATGTTTGGCTGTACACTTCAGATGTTAAAATTGAAAAATCAAATATATTTGCATGTAATGAAAAATTACCAACTGATACTCTGCTTTTGTTCAGACATTATGAGGTACAAGTAGCTCAACATGAAGAAGTTACATGCTATTTCAGTTCATCTGCAATACCAGCACATTCAGAAAAACATCTTATTATATAAATACTCAAAAAAATACCATTCAGATGCAAGAACACTACTTATAGTACATCTGCTTTATTTATTGTAATGTTCACTCATGTAAATTAAGTCACATCTTAAGGGAATATAATTATTCTGGGTTAACACAGAGGTGAACATATGCTTGTATTTTTCATACACTTTTGATTGGCTGTCTTCAGAATGAGTGACTTCCTTGCACAAAGCATACTAATTTCCTCACCTTTTTTTTTTTCTTTAATGGA
>NW_010291670.1:6535-24338 GCF_000700745.2 Antrostomus carolinensis | reverse complement strand
GAAAGAAGTGTTTTACTTAAAAATCAATCAAGTTGTTAAATACTGAATACGAAAATTTAAGATGTACATACTTCTGCACGTGCTGCTTTCTGAAGGTACTTGCTAATTTATTTAAATCCCTATGCACTTTCCTTTCAGGTTTCTAATTTTTCATGTCTCTCAGGGAAGACTTTAATTACAAAAATTGTCCACAGAACAAGTGAACACTGGCAATTCAAATACAAGGCACTGTGCTCATTGCACTCAAGACAGTTCCTACTTAATAACGGGAAATATTTAAAAATAAAGTGTTCTGGCCAAATAAAGACAAATTAGTCCAATTTGAGATCCTTTAACTCTGCATAGTATACCCTTTGCCTGAAATTTGAACAGACTTCAGACAACAACAGTCCAGAGATTATTTTATGCAATGTTGTCTTCTACTCCCAGGCAATGCAAACACAGCCTTCTAGCACTGAAAACTCCCATCTCTGCAGCTATCTCATAATTAGGCAAACCCACCCCATCACATTAATCTTAAAGCATCAGCTGTTTCTTTTGAAGCAATATAAAATTACCTTTTCTTCTTCCATAGAGAAACTAAAACAATACCTGCAAGTACTTTAATAATCACTGCTTTTATGAGGGTAGGTAAAAGCAGTGTGCCAGTTCCCCCGACGATTCTATCCCAAGAAAGAATCAACTGGCACTACTCCCTTAGTAATAATACTGTTTTTGATGGAGCTTGTGCATGTAAAGCAATAAAGAAGAGGTCTTAAAAATTTTAGCTTTGTTTGAAACAAATCTCATGGCTTAACAGTTGAAATGAGGAAAAAAAAAAACCCTCTGAAATATTGAAAGGCAATATTGTACTAGGGATGATTTTAAAAAGAAAACACTGAATGGTAAAGGTATCATATACCAAATCACTTTTTTGAATGTTCACCCTTTGTGATTATGTATTTCCTATATCTAAAAATATACACTGAAATACACTATGTATAGCCCTGAGTAAGTAACTTGGGATATTAATTTACATGCAAAAGCTATGCACATCAAGCTCTGGAAGTGTTACTGAAAATACATTCTTGCACCTACCTATATTGCATAAGATATTTGTGGAAATCCATGTGGTTTCCAATTTAACCAATAGTAACTACAAATCAGAACCAGTTTCAGCTGTGGAAGGGAAGCTGGCAAGTTAGAAGCATTTTCTGTCATCTCAAACTTAGAACCACACTGAATTTAACATCACACCTGGCACACTGGAACTTACAGAACAGTTTTAGAGAAGAGTAAAATTTTATCGTAACTCTTCCCGTGTTAAATTTAATGACAGAAAGGATGTCAGTGCTCCAACTGCCTATTTCCTAACGCATCTAAATGAAAAAGTAAAAGTAGCAAAGTTGAATAGTAATGATGAGTTGCATGGGGAAGAACAAGGGAGCATCCACCCCAGTTTACTCCACTATATTTTTAAATTGTGGACATTTTTAAATGCTGGGGGTCTACAGGTTGGCATTACAAGGACTAAGGAACAATTTACACAGATAATAATGTGGTCTGGGATCATGTGGCGATACTTTTGAAACACTACTAGAAAATGTCAGTTTTATAAAATTTGATGAAACACAAGTTGATGACATGAAGAGATAGATTCTATATAATTTTCTCTCCCAGGTGTCTTGTTCTTTTGCTGAAAGGGCAATAATTTTCCAGATTTCACCTTACAGCTGTTGAGTTTCAAGCTACTCTTTCTCCAGAACAGCAGTTCTATAAACACAATTTCTGTACTTCTTCCACTTCCCCCTTATGCAGCACAGGGGAAGAAAAGTGTTCCTCCTGAAATTTTGTCTATGTATCTTTGGCAAGAGGGAAAAAAGAAAATTAGTTATCTCAACTGCTGTTTCCTTTTACCATGGATTCATGTCTGCTAAGCCTAAAGAATCTTTTCACAATTGCATATTATGCCTTTTCTTGCCTAACTTCTGAATTAGTAAACACTTTGCAAACTACCCTTAAAAATAAAAAAAAATTCCTATCCATTTTAAATGCCACAATTGAGTAATACTGTCTTCTGAGAAACTTCTGCATGAAAGGAAGAACAGGGTGCCTTGGCCCAAATGTACAAGACTTATCCCTAAAGATGATTCAGATTACAAGGCAATCAAATAAAAACCATTCAGTTTTTAACTAGGAAGTCCCTGTGCCTCTCATATGGATGAAGAAATGTTAAAATATTGCATTTTTATTATGTTTCTTTAACACGTGTTTTCCTTCACATTTTGGAAAATACACAATGAGTATTACTGGTATCCAAAATATGCCTGAAACCAAATACCACAGTATCTTGATAAATGAAACACTGCATTTAATACTCTTGGAGAGTGATATTTTGACCATTGTGATCTGTAGTAGGAAAAATGTTCAATACTATGAAAAGCACTGAAGTATTCAAAAACCGAGAACAGATAATGTCAAACAGTGTAATCTTTGCTTAGATGGACTGACTGAATTTATGAGCATCTTACTTCTTACTCAAATCATGTTGATTCCAAGATAACAAATGGGATGTCTGCATGACTGAAACCTCACAAGAAAGAGTTGGTCTTTCTCTGTTTGCCTGAAGCATTGCTTTCCTTACATTGCTGTGGAAAAAGGAAAGATTTTTTTTTTTAATCTTTTAAAAATAATGTTTCCAAAATAATACTGATTGGAAAGTAGGCTAAAGAGCCTCTGAGGAGTTCAGCCTCTTCTCAGAAGCCGGCTGTGCATTCAGAAATGTGGATATCCACATGAAGGACTATCAGACTAAACAGGAGTGCGAAAATGGATAGGAGGAATTTTGTGTATATTAAATATTATAAATTAACTACAAAAGCCAAGAATTCTTAGCTTACATTAGAATTAACAACCTTTATATGCCATTGTAAAATTACCAAATTAATTTCTCATGCATGGAAATAAAATGCCTCATGAATCTCTTTATTGAAAAGGCATTTCCAATTTAAAAATTTCTAGTGATGTTAGTGAGCACAGATATTTATAAATGGGAGCTGATAGCAATTATCATCCTTGATATGATTTATTATTTGGCATTATGTATTATTTGACCTCTACAGAGAGGTCAGCTATTCCAGTTTCTGGAATTAAAGGCATGAACTTCTCATCAAATAATATTAAGAACTTTAATTTCTCCTCATAGCTGCAAGCTACCCTGACAAATGGATTTAGAAGAGTAGAACCTAATTTCAGCCAGATGCCACAGGAACACAGGCTGTAATATAAATTCAGATTATTAACTATTTGCTGATGTTTAATCCTGCATGAATGAGGAAGCTTATTTTCAAGCCATAGCAGATCTCCCCTCAGCTCATAGCCATTGGGCTTCTGTATTGTAGTGGAGTAACTGACATTTCCTCTCACCCAACAACCTATTACCCTTCTGAGAAAGGAGTCTTTAAATTCAATAAGCCCCTTGGCCTGCACAGTAGCCAACAGAACTTCTAGTTGCACAGAAAATTAATGAAATTTATCAGGTTTTTGCAAAATCTGTAAAATTTCAGTTGAAGATGGAAAATCAAGAACCAAAGCATCTAATCAAGTTCACAGACTGACAAATGGAGAAAGCTCCAAAATCACAAAGAAGTCAAATTTTGCAAAGATACATTCACAAGTATTGCTCATGACAAAACACAAAGTTAAACATGCAGTCAAAAACAAAGTGTAAGAGGATGTGAAAACCCTTGAAATTTCAGGTGCAGGTTCTTAAACACTTCCTTCATTTTAATTCAAATTAGTACAAAATACCAGTATCAGTCCCAGCCTCCTAGGAGGCAAAGACAACAGGGAAGTTTTATCTTCAGAGTGCCTGCAGAAAGTGTGCACTTGTGGACCATCTGGCCACAGAGAAAGTCAGCAGCCTGGACAACATCAGAGACTACAAGAAACAGATGGAACATATCTCCACCATGCCCTTACGGTTCTGCAGGCTTCAATCTCCAGAGATACCAAAAGAGGAGCAGGCAAAATCCAACATCCAGGTGGGATATCCCACAAGGAAGGGGGATAAAAGCTCATGACTTCTGGTGCCAGGTGGCTAAGGGGCCGGAAAGCATCTTTGCAGTAAAGGACTTAGGGGTTTTGGCAGACACCAAGCTGACCGTGATCAAGACCAAGCAGGGTGCCCTTAAAGCAAAGAAAGCCAGCAGCCTCCTGAGAGGTGATCCTTCCCCTCTGCTCAGCGCTAGTGAGATACATTTGGAGTTTAGGGCTTAGTGCTGGCCTCTCAGTACAAGAAAGCGGGCCTTGCTGTGGGTTTTTGTTTTGTTTTGCTTAATTCTTATTGCAAAGGATTCACATCAACAAGGCAAGAGATGCTGCTTCATTGAACAGTAACTTGGCAAATGATGAAATTCTGTTTCAGCTGTAAGAATGAAAGATTGTTAAAAAATAATTCTGTTAAATGCTTTATTCTTCTAAATAATTTTAATACTATTTTTAACAGTAACTGTTCGAGAAGAAATGCTTTTAAATGTAAGGGTTCCCATATAAGTTTCAATTGATGGTACCATCCTGCTTACTGCTAGAAGAAACACCTCCCATGGCATTGTATGTACATCCTTCCTTTACATACATAGCAGTAGCGTGAAAGTGACATACATCCAGTGTGCCATTTCACACATGATCCTAACCAGCTCTGATACTCACAAGAGGAGAGCTTAGTAAAGATAGCAGGGGACAAGCCTGGGTTTCATTTATACTATAGTGAGAACAGACGGAGTTACCAGCAGAAAGGCTGGCGAGGTTAAGGTATGGCTGGCTGAGTCTTGCTACAGAAACAAATCAGGAAATATGATATTATGGCAGCGGCTTCCTCTCTGAACAACTGAGAGGAAAACACTGACAGCATTTTGTACAAATAGACAATACCTGGAAGATCTTTAATCCCATAACAAAAATGGATGAATCTCACCTAATTTTATTCAAATGTCACTTTTCTAGACATTCACTGTTGGCTGCCATTGGAGGCAGGTTCTTGAGCTTGTGCCCAGCACAGCTCTTATATATCAATTTAGAAGCCATCAAATCTGGATAAAATTTGGGTTAGAATTCTGAATAAAAATGCACTCTTTGCCAGAACACCATAACAAGAACCCACCTCCTTCCACTACATAGCACACCCTCTAGATTCAGAAAGTGTTTCAAGTTAATCTGAAAGGCATCTTTGGAGTGCTGGAGTACTCAGCATCTGAAGTCAATCATAAACCTAATAATTCTTTAACCAAACAAAACTGAGAAAATTCATTCTGATGGACTAGAAACAGAGGGTTTTTGTTTGGGGGATTTTTGCAGACTTACATTGCCTAGAAATTTTCAATACTAAACTATACATTTCTTGGACACAACCCAATTTCTGACTTTGTTTCCTTATTTTTTAAATGATTGCTAGATTCATCTTCATTACAAAAACCCTCTAATTTCATTTAAGACCATTATCCAAGAAACAATCAAGTGGGGACCAGAAATGCCAGACTTAATCTAAATTCTGTCTATGGACGCAAATCTGACTCCAACATTCCTCAAACAAGGTAAACAACAACACCCTCCCCCCCCACCCCCCTCCCCCCCCAATCACATATTTTCTCTAACATCAATACTATTTTATTTAACTTAATGACTGTGCACACCAACTGGAGACAAGACTTCATGTCTCTTTTTTTTAATTTTACTTATTTGTCCTCTGTGGTCTGGCACAGAAACATAATGTAGCCTCTAAGTATAACTAAGCATTAATACAAAAGCCATTAATTAGCTCTCAGCCCTGTGGATAGAATGTCCATGTATGTGGACATTAAAGAGAAAAAATCTCTGGTAGTAGACTCACATTTTAAGATGATTAACGCACCTTCTTCAGCTGAGTGTTTGTACTGCTAGTCCTCAAAATTACCATATTTACTCAAT
Organism: Antrostomus carolinensis; assembly: GCF_000700745.2. Classification (NCBI taxonomy): domain Eukaryota; kingdom Metazoa; phylum Chordata; class Aves; order Caprimulgiformes; family Caprimulgidae; genus Antrostomus; species Antrostomus carolinensis. The sequence goes on along the minus strand of NW_010291670.1, from coordinate 18,395 downwards.
ATTTAAATTTAATTCTTTACCATTTTATTTCAACAACATATTAACTCTCACATGCCTGGAATATATCCGCAAGTTTTTAACACGTGACCAAAACCCTTGTTAGCAGATAATATAAAAACATCTTTCAGATATACTCTCTCCCTTCCAGTACCATCTAATTTTGTCCTTATCAGAAAGCATTCAACTACAATACAGTTTTTTTGAAAGAGTATTTTAATAGCCCTAACTGAATATCAACAGCGATAGAAAAAAATCTATTTTGTTTCAGAGTTACTTTTTTTTTTTTTTTTAATACAAAACAGAAGGAACATGGATTCTACAGGGCCTCCCCAAGGCTATTTCCTCATGAAAAAAAATGAAAAGAGCCTATCAATCACAGAACCTATCATCAATTTTAGTCCTAAGCATACTGCTACAGGTACTGCAAAATTTTATTAGAAGTTGTCTGACTACCTTTGTTAAAGAACTTCTCTAAGGATTAATTAAAAGTAAATTCTAGGTAAACTCAATTTTAATTTAATTGACTACTTGTTTGAGATTGATTGCAACACTCCTTTGACGTTTTTTATTCTAAGAAATGATTTTCTAAAAATCTGTAAGTATCCCCTGTCTTCTAGGCACCTGCACCAGTGTCTCACCATCTTTGCTGTAAAGTTTTTTTCGTAACTCTTGATCAGAATTTTTATTTTTGCAACTTGCCTGTTATGCCTTATCCTTTTGTTGTGCATGTCTAAGAAGAGCCTGGCTCCACCTTCTTCAAAACCTCCCATTAGGTAGCGGAAGACACTGGGCACACCCTGCCCACCCTTGGCCTTCTCCATCACAGGACAGAGAAGCATGGTTCCTCCAGTCACTCCTGTCACCCCATCCAATCACCCAGAAAGCCTTTTGGGCTCTGTCCAGCTTGTCGATGTCTTTGTCACATTGGGGCACCCAAAACTAGACACAGGAAGCCCAGATGTGCTCTGACATAGCTGCAGCATGGCTAATGACTTCTAGCTTCAACAGTACTGTTTGATACTGTTGAAAAATCAGCTTCCCTTCAGATAGCTGGCTGTGACTGGAACCCAGTATTAAGTTTAAAAAAACCCCAATTGATGTATATTACCAGAAGTAATTCGATAGAGTGAGAGAGGAGCCTGGGAATGACGCCAGCAGTTGATTTTGAGGAAAATAAATCATGTATATAAAGGAGTGATAAATACAAAGACTCTTCCTCAAGCACGCCTGCCAAGCTGAATTTATCAAAGTAGTACTTGTCAAGGAAAAAAAAGGACAACAATAGTAAACACCAAGTACAGGAGAACCAATGCGATTTAGAGAGGCAGTCAGCTTTAGCCTCCCTCAGGTAAAAGAGATGTGATTATGAGAGCAGAATTCCTACGGCTTCAAATTGCTTTCAGGAGGAGAGACCTCAGGGAGTGCTGCTGACCAAAGACAAGACCTTTAGACATATTATGAAGTCAAAAAGCATTTCAAATGCTCAGCAGCTTTCATGGTTTTACTAGGTTTTACTAGCTATTGCTTGTAACATGTTTTGCCAGCATTGGGATGTATGATTGGGATATATAGGTTCACCTATACAACAAATAAACTCAAGAGTAAAGAAATGAACTTTATCAGCATGGACACAACAACCCAAAGCAGTAATCTAAGGACAAGAAAGCCACAAAAGGATATCACAAAGAGAAATTCCCGGATAGCAATGACACATCAGTACACTGGTACTCTGTTCATTATTTTTTAGTAAAATTATTTGATTATGTTTCATTTTCCATAAATTGTTTCTGGTTTTTTGTTTGTTTGTTTTTACAATAGCATGATTTTATGGGTTCACTACATTTCAGAGATTTTCAGAAAATAAACTATTAACAATTCACATCAATAATGTATTGAGGTTTTAAAAAATATCTTGCTGATACACTGGTTCATGTTTCATGTTTCATCATTTACAGTAAAATTAACTTATCTGAGAAGGTGATACTTATCATTGGAATTTCAAAGTACAGTTTTGCACTGTCATAGACAAAGCACTTCTAACAGCATGACAATACCCATCTGTTCTTTTTGCACTTAAAAAAATTCTTGAGGACAGAAATACATTTTTTATTTCAAGAAACCAAAGCTTGCCAGATGCAGCAAATGTTGAAAATTTTTAAACACTTAGTGTTGATCATTCACAATCTTAAACAATTAGCACTGTTTACATTAAAAAAAAAATAGTAAGTGGAAAAGTATTTTCCTTACATTTCAACTGTAAAGACATGCAGGTCACTGACAGCTCCTCCATTTGTGAGCTTTCCAAACAAATAAAAGGGATACTCCTGCTTCCCACTTCACTGCCTGCATGTCTTTCACTTTAATCCATTTAATATTTATGGATAAAAAAAAAAGTATTAGTGTTCATGGTTCAAATAACACATACTTTTGAATAGATCAGCTTCAATATGCCCCCTGAGAGTCACCCAGAATTTCTTTTTTCTGATTGTGAGACACATTTCATAAGGTCTCTAGACATTTCTATTCCCAGAAAAAAAGACAGTTTGAAACATAGCATATGGTCTTCAGACAGATTCTATTAATACAGCTTCACAGGATGCTGGTAGGCAGCACAAAATCATGTAATTTCAGTAAGAAGAAGAATCTAGCAGGTCAGCAACAAAAATTCCTGTGTTCAAAACAAGAATTTTTTCCTATAGAACTCAAGCAAACACTGCAATATAAAATGACTCTGAATGGGACAGGATACAAAATTCTGAGTTTTCAGCTGAAATATACTACTTCTTTTATGCTTCCCACTAGAAATATGCTCTATCCTTCCTTTCTTTAGTCAGAGCCCCTCAAAAAGATCAGGTCCTTCAATTACAATGTGATTCTCTGATTCAGTACCTTCTGTCCTGAAAAGCACGTGCTTTATTTTCAGCTGACAGAAGCCAAAATGTGAACACACAGAATTTTCAAGGTAAATAGCTTTCCAAGACTCTTTGCTTTTTCATGGGAACTACAGTATTATCTCATTTCAGACTCTGAGATCCTCCCTTGTTAGATGCTGATTTTGGAGCAGAAAGTTTATGACTGCCTTGGCATCTTTGTGTTTTGGCATCTCTGATTTATCATTTTCTATCATTCATAACTTACTGATACTGAGACATTCAAGAAAAAGACATGTCATGAACATATAAAACTTTCAAGATAGTATTTTAAAATTTTTTTCAGTGATATTGAGAGATCTGGTATTTCCACTGAATTCTCTTAAACCTCTAACCCAGCAATCCCTAATTTGGAGGACTCTCAGTTAACCCTACCTCTCAGAACAGTCTGTACACAATGGTACTTAAGTTTATATTACATTTAAAGATCATTAAGAAAACTGTTACACATATTCTCAGATCTCACAGCATTTAAATAGCTATTTTTTATTTAAACTCTAGTTTCCAAAGTTTTATAACCAAGTTCTGTCACATTTATCTTAAACTTTGGATAACTAACAACAAGAGAAAAATAAGAGAATACACAGGAATTCCTAAGGAAAGCTAAGAGCTACCAGTCTTTAACTTCAGAGGCAGTATTTGGTCTTATAGCAAGACCAGCAAGATTTTTTATTAGTTGAACTTAGACAAGGAACTGTTAAATGCTATTACTGTCTGCTTTCCTTGAAAGAGATTGCATATTTTTAGCCAGCATCTCATAAACCTAAAAATTAATTATCTAATCATGCAGAAAATGTTAGCTTCAGTATTTTTGTGGGGTTTTTTATACAGTCTCCAACGTTGTTCCCATATTAATATTTTAAGAAAGTGTTTATAAACCAAATAAACACTTTTAAGATTAATATGTTGTGTCCTGATTCTGTTTCCTGTTTTTACTGAAGAAAACCATGAGTCAAAACAGTAAAACCCTTAAGACTGGTGTCTCAAAAGCACTGATAAGTAAGAAGAAAGGATGCTGAATCACCTGCAAGACTTTCACTATTCTTCCTATTGGTACAGGAAGGAGTCAAGAAACTTCAGGCTTCCCTCCACCAGCAGAACGCCTATGGGGAACAATATTACTTCATTTAACTAATGTAATTTGTTTTCTGTATTAGATTCTTCAGAGCCATACTCAAGGCCCTATGTCCCCAAAGAAGAATCCATATATTTGGACAAAAGAAGATGATTTCATAATTGTCTTGTTCTATAATTGTCTAGCTTGTTCGGGGAGAAAAACTAAGAGTCAATTCACAGGACACCAGCTAACATAAAGAATACAGGCAGATCAAAACTCAGGGTTCTGGGTTAGACTTTTTCAGATATGAGAGGTGTGAGTTTTATTTTTAAGTGGTACCAACTGTCTTGTATACATACATCTGCCCCATTTACACTTGAGCTAAAATGTCCTGCCTTTAGAGAAGATCGGTTAGCTGATTCTCATTTGTAAGTGAAGAAGAAACCTATGGCTTGCTCTCCCTTCATCCCCTACCCCATGGTGATAAGCTCTTTCCCATAATATGTTAGGTGATCCGCTGTTGCACTGTAAAGAGAGGCTTCATGTACTATTGAAAGCAAAGTTGTCCTACAATAACAGAACTCCTCCCAATCCAGACATGACCTATTTTACTGAAAGCATGGTTTCAATGGAAGGCTTTCATAGAATGATAGTTTTGACAATATGTCTTATGCGCTGTTGAACATTATCTCTAAATGGCTGTTTTCATTTGAGAAAGAAAGCTCTGGTCTACCATTATATACTCTGAAGTTTAGGGATCCTTACAAAAAGGTGTTTTTTGCTATTTTATACCAAATTAACTTAGCATAAGGAGCAAAGATTTTCCAGCTACTCAATAGAAATTTCCTGCTCATTCCTATACCACCTCTAATCTCATTTTCCAAGGCCTCAGGTTTTCCTTCCCCACAGAGTCGTAATAGCATCTAACAGTACCTAAAGAGAAATTAAGCCTACAATTACACAAGATACACTTAAGATTACTTCCACTAGAGACCTAGTAATTTAATTTTGGTTTAACACACTTGCGAAAAGACTGTAGCTGAAAATAAGTTACAGAAAAGCCATAAGGAAGATTAAGATGCTGAAAGTCACCATGACTGGAGACATATACATAAACCCATCATCAATACTTTTAATCCCTCTACTGTATTAAAAAGATAGGGCTACTTAGGATTAGAAAATGTAGGGATAATATGAGTATGGCACTTAAGGGTTTCCTTACAACTGCAAGGCTTTCTCTGTGCCATCTGCACATGGTACAAAAGACTCTTATTGCAGGACACAATTCTTCTCAAAATCCTAGAAACACTGATCACATATTAAACATTCCAACCTGGCAGGAAAAACTGCTCTGAATCCATTTTCTCTAAAGAAGAGCGCCCATAATGATTCCACTTGCACTCACTTGCAGTTTGAGACAAACTAAAGACTAAAATCAAATATATTCTACAAAGGTCTATGTTTAAGCTTCAATTACAAGAATGGAAACAGTATAACAAAATAATATGTAAATACAATCTTCATGTATGTTTTTGTAGCATTAAGACTCCTAACTTTCTGGTATCTGAATTTTTCTGAATCTTGTCCTATAGTTAGGTTGAATGCTAGTGACGTACTCCCCAAGCTCTGCTGTCCTGCCTTCACGCACGCATTTCTAGTCTCTCTGTGTTCAGTCTTCTATTATCCTGCTTTTGTCTTGGTGTCCTGCTTTTGAGATAATATTAATAAGGCTTTTTAGATCCACTTCTTTTTATATCAGATGAGGGGTGGTTTGCTTTCTGTAATAAAAACACAACTTTGATGATGCGTATCTCCTCCATTGCCTTTGAAGTTGGGTTGCAAGTTGTAAAATGGTAGAGACATTTTTTGGAGCCCTTTTCTTATTACCCTACCTCCATCGTGTTTTTCAATTGCTTCACTGTTGGCTTTCATACTAATTTAAAAGATATTCTGACTGCTAAGAATTCTTTGAGACTGTTATACAACAAATGACTCATCATATGAAATATGCATTGCATATCCTTTGTATTGCTCTGTAGCCTTGTGACTAAAGTGTCACCATTGCTTGTATAGATTTCATACTGACTCTAAAAGGCCTCAGGACTTGTCAGGCTTTGTAGGTAAGTCTTGGCTTGCATAGAGATCTGTTCTACCTGGTTTAGCTGTAAAAGCCTAGATGCCTACTGCCTATTTTATTTTAATTTTACTTATTGTTGCATAATCATGTGTTATAACCACGTAGTAACAAGCAGTTAGACTGCATAGAATTAAGTACTTATGACTACGACCCTGCTAAAATGAAGTCATGCACAAAAAAAAAAAAACAACCAGAAAGCACAGTGTGACAGCAGCAGCTTCAAAGGCAGAGACATAGGATGAAGATGAAGTAAAAAGGAAGATGGGCACTATATGATCAGAGGGAGTAGAGGATGACAATGGAGATCCTATGGCTATAAGCAACTCCCTAGACATCAGTTAAAGGCATTGAAAACCTGGGAACTGGGAAAAGCAATTTTCTTAGGGACAGCAAAAGGACAAACAACTACTCCGCATACAGAAAAGCCACTACATAATCAAATGTCAATGTAAAGTGAAGTTGCAGAACAATGAAAAAGGAGGCTGGTACAAAGTGTGCTGGAAGACCCCATCAGACTCCAGAGGGAGGAATAAAATACCAACAACATCATTCTTCCCTTGGCAAAGAAGAGGAAGAAACCTGCACTATCAACACCATACCCCTCCTGGCACATGATGAGCATGCTGACAGCTTGTTTACACCACCACCACCCACCCAAAACTGAAGCCAGCCACCTTAGGGGCCACCCACCCTGTGGTGCCAGAAGTTGAGCATAACACCAGGGAAAGGGACAGACAGGAGCAAGGGTGTCTATAAGAATTTTAACAATATTGATAAGAAGAATATATGTCAATTGTGTCGACCTGCTACAGACCTCAAAGTTTATTTCTCCTACTGCACTGCAGACTCAATTTTGTTGATTTTCAATTGGCTAACTGCAAAGACAACTGTTTTTGAAGAGTTTGTGAGAAGTCATTCTCTTGATATCTGGTTCCAAAATCTTTAAACTGTGGAAAAACTTTGTACTGTTTCTGAAAGATGTAAATCTGTTAGGCTTTAAATACAACTGGCGACTGCACTGGTAAGTTATCACGTAAAATTCAACCACAATTCAGGTTCTCGGTTGCAAAGGCTAGAGCAGACACACTATTACTCTAGCCAGTCTTGCTAAAACTCTCCTCAAATGATTGTATTGTGTGGGGAACAAAAAAGGGCCTGGCTGAAAATTAATTTTGAGGCTGTCAATCACAATACTAAATGCTAGCTTGTCAATGCCAAGTTTAAGGCTATATTTTGTAAAAGGTTTTCACTAAGCATCTGACAGCTGCACAGCTAAGGAAGAGGCCTTTTGCCAGCTAAGAACTACCCTACAGTTACATCCTAAACATAAGTATGATCCTTCAGAAAGGAAAAGATTATGCAAAAAAGCATGGTTTGGCATACTGAGACTGGGATATCTTTCTATTCAAAATACATCTAAAAGATGGCGGAACAAATCATTGCCAGAAAAAGTAGCAAGACATACCCTTTTATGACTCTGTAAGAAATAGTAAGAATCACTATGCAAAGAAGGGACACAGCCAAAATGGCTACTACCCAGCCAAAGTCTATACAGCCATAAAAAATTAGTACTCCCGTGAACAATCAGCAATTCAGTCTCATCAATACACTAGAAATTGGAAATAATAATACCAAGGGACCATATGAGGAGACATACTCCACCAACTGATGAGTCCAAAGCTGTCTGGAAACACAAAAACCAGTAACAGATGAAGTAGGGTCTCCCTCCCTCAACATACAAATCTGACAGTAATTGCACCTGTTGCATATGTGCATTTCAAACATCTCTAAAAGGTAGTTAAGAGTTTGCAGATAATACTACCTACGTACAAAGCAAGCATAATTACCTTCAGTATACTACTACAGGCAGTCTAAGCCAACTTTCTCTTTAGGATGCAAAGATTAGTCCTAGTGAAAAGGCCAGGAGCATCCTCTGGAGAATCAAAATAGGTCACTTTCTTCCCTATGTGCATTTTAGGCTATAATTCAGAGAGGTTCTTGGGCAGGCTCCTGCAGCTAGGAATACCGTCTTTGAACTTGAGCTAGTATGACCACTGCTGGTCTTGAAATCAGGCATATGAAACTGGGCAGGGGCTAAAATGCAGCTCAGTAAGCACCATTCTTCATCAGCACAGCTGCAGGAGACCAGGTATACACAGGAAAGTGCATTACAATACAGAAACGTATAGGTGAAGTGGTAGCAGCAGCTTGTCATCAAGAGCAGAACCTGCTCATGCAAAATTCCAGAATTTACGGGCATGCAAACACTGTTACAAAATACACTCCTCCTCAGCATCAGGGAGAATAGAAGCTAAACATTTTTATCACTGTTCATTAAGGAGCTGGACAAAACTGCACTTAAGAGTAAGGAAAATTAAAAATCCTGTCATCTTTCCTTCAGGGTATTCTTCTCTGCAGTTACTGCTGCAACTGCAGCTCACATGGATGTACCCAATCCAGCCTAAAGTAAAATTGCTAACAAGGTCTCCATGGCAACACGCAGCTTAGCCTTTACAAACCATCTCCATGGTTAATAAATTGGTTACATAAAACTTGGGTAGGTTTTGCACCTGCACTGCTCTATGCACTGGTATGGTGACGCTGCTTGCTCAGCCCAAACTAAAGGTAGTGCAAACCAAGAAGCTTTTTAGGCACTTACTAGAATAAAACCAGCAGAATTTAGATGATGTTGCATTTTAAACCATAAGGAAACAACTTGTCAACATATTTTTGCATGATCTTTTGTTTCTTCTTGTGATGCCATGCAGCTCTGCTGTCCTGTGAAACGGATGAGGACAAGCTGTGGGAGAGAACAAAGTCTTGCCCCACTGTCTGTTTTCCCACTACTTGCAGATTCTATCAGAAATCAGTCCAAGACTGGTGGAGGCAGCTTAATCATAATTTCCAAAATCACTTTAGAACATAGTCTTTTCCAAATCAGAATTGTAACAGCTATACTGGAACTATCACTTGAAAAAGACCTCTTGTCTAGCAAAAGCAGTATAATTTGCTTCAAAAACTCATGAGATTTATTCAGTCTTCCACAATTTCTTAAGGAAATTTACATTAAGCATTATTGCCCCTCATGCCTTCTTTCAATTACGGCTACTTTTAAAAAAAAGTAATACAACAGAATCCAGAGTGAAAGAACTGAAATTTGAAAGCAATCAGTACAGCCACAGCTTGTCGCTTAACTGGTCTTTAAAAAATCATTAATCTGAAATTATTTTTACTTTTGCATTTCACCTTTACATGGAAAACTGATTTTGGAGGGAAACCCCCCAAATAGTTATTTAATACATGACAAGTTTACTGCACTGTAGATAAGTACAACTTAAGAATCAATTTAATCTCCTTAAAGGAAGTTGGGAGAATATAAAAAAGATGAAAACAATGTTCAAAATTAACCTGTCTGCCTAGCTAAATCTACTATTTTTTTTGGGTTTGTTTTTGTAGGAAGGCAGGCTTGCTTTCTGTTTTACACAATAAACTACTCATTAATTAATCTGCAAGATTTGCTATCAATAATAGTGCTTGGTTTCAGAGCTGAATGAAATTTGGAATTTTCTCTTTTTCTGAAAATAAAATTGCGCTAGAAAGTTTGCAGTCCACCTCAGAAAAACTGAAGTCTTTTCTAGTTTCTTGGAAACTAATTTATGTATTTTTTGTAAGCCTATCAATCCATTTTAGTTCAATGGTTCAAAGACGAGACAGAGTAAAGTCATGAAGCTGAAAAACTGGAGCCAGACCTCTTAACTACCTGGCTGAGAGCCTAGAAACTCTTCAGCTTAATTGTAGGCTTTTTGGTCTGATCCTAAGAGTCCACAGGCTAAGAATGCAAACTGCTACAGCAGAGGTTATCAGACAGCTCTTACTCAGGTACCACCATCAACATCAAGTTGCTAAATGTGCTGGTGCCAGCTTCCACTTTGTGTTTAAATAACTTCTGAAGCTACATATCAACGTGGATACAAGGATTCTGGTTGTACAGAAAACTATTTTCCATCTGGATAAATGCTTATACTTTCAACATGAGGGTGAAACAGTTGCATATAAACTAAGTATTTTAACAACATGAAACATCAGGCTTGTGCACCTGAATATACATGTAATCATGCAGTTGCATTCATGACTTCTCTACAGGCTTAAAGACTCTGAGGTGTTTGATGGCTAGCCTGTAATTTCTTATTCTGCTTTGGTTTTGGGTTGTTGTTTTTTTTTGTATCCTTGACACAATACGTCTGCAATTTCACCTTTGAAAAAATCTCAGCATGAACCGAAGTGACAAAATAAAGAATGTAACAGCTGGCTTGGTAGGTAGTAGTTACTGCCAAAAATGGTGGACAATCATATATAACGCACAATTTATTTCTGCTGAGAAAAGTCTGACCCTGGTGTCTTGCCTCTCATGAATTATAACTTAATCTTTCTTGACTAGAAATAAATAATATAGCAACATACAGCTGTCCACTGCACTTTGCTGTATTTTCTTTTGTTTCCCTTCTGTAAGGCTGCCACTGCAAACATGCTGTTAGCAGCAAACAAGTTGCAGTAAATAGGAAACCAAGGAACATGGAAGAATGAAGAACTGTATTTCCTAACAGGAGCATGTGAATCCCAAATCAGTGTAGGTGAGTATGTTTGATCTGCTGAGTTGGCTGAAGATTACAGTATGGTCAGGGCAGTGTTTTATAGCACTCTTAGAAACTTGCTACCTAGGTAATTTAGGCAGTGTAACAGTAACAGATGAGATTATTAGCATGTCTTGAGATTGACAGAGAAGGATAGAGCATATTCAGGAAGGAAAACCAACACAGCACCTTCTTACACTATCCAAATCTCTGGACAGAAGAGGTGAAAAAGAGTGACATCCAGCAGTGACTTGCAGTCAGCCAAGCAAGTGGGGAGCTGTCACTGAAAACGCTTTTCTTGAGCTGCAGGCAGAACCGTCTGGACTGTGGGACTTGGTTTTAATCCTTCAATGACATCTTTTCAAAAGTAATATGGTGTCCAGCATCTTCCTGGAAATTTTTGATCAACAAGATTGAAAATAAAAGCTAGAATTGCTTTGCTAGATTTAACTCTGAATTAAAAGGGAGGAGTTGGTCAAAACGTAAATGGCAGCTCACACAACAGAGAACATGTTATTCTTAGGAAAAGAAATAATCTCATCTGAGAAACCTGACTGAACTTTGAAACCAGATCTGTTTAGAGCAGGAGGTTAGACTGAATGGCCTCCACAGGCCTTTCAGATCTCTTGCTTGGCTTTGATTTTTTTGGTTTGTGGTTTGTTTGGGTTTTTTTAATTCCAGGGTTTTTTGTTTGTTTGGGAGTTGTTTTTTTGTGGGTTTTTTTCTATAAACTGAAAGAACTGATAAGCAAGATCCCATTGTAAGAAGGAGTTAAGAAAAAAAATATTCTTAATTTCTTAACATAAGAGGTACAAGCACAATCTATCCCAATGCAAGGAAACAATCTATAATGGGAAACCAAAATGGACTAGAACCTGATTCCTTTATTCAGCTGAAACTCAAAAAACCCTGTTAAAATGTGAACAGTAGATCAAATTATCATGGATAAGTATGAAAGCTATAGCAATAGAGGTGTATGGACAAAATCACACAGGCCAAAGGGTTTTTTTAAAACAATAATAATTACAAAATCCACAATTGCCATGAAGGATACAGTAAATAGAATGAAAAAATAATTCCTGAAGAACACTAACACATAGAAGAC
>NW_010291670.1:0-6508 GCF_000700745.2 Antrostomus carolinensis | reverse complement strand
AGGAAAAAAAAAAAAATAGAAACATGTGAACCTGAGAAGGCTAACATACTTCTTAATAAATGTAATTAAACAAACAAAAAAACCCAAGGAGTAAGAATACAATTTAGACTAGTTAGAGAGTCTGGAGTCTACCTAGCTGAACTACAGGTTTTTGAGTTAGCTAGACCTGATGAAAAATCACTCTAGAACATTTAAGGAATTGCCTGCACTAACGACACAGCCCTTTGATAATGGTTTTGAAAACTTGTGATCCAAGATGACTAGAAGGGGACAAAAATAATACTTACCTTCAAAAATGTACAGAAGAGCAATCCAAGGAATTACTGAACACTCATCAATTCCTAAAAAACTACTGGAAGAAACAGTCAAACCAACTATTTGTAAACACAGACAAAACAAGAAGGAGATGAGTAATATTCAACGATGGCTTGTCAAGAATAAACCATGTCAAAACCAATCTAATTTGCTTCTGTGGCAGGGTACCAGGTATAACGGATGGGAAAGACATAAGGATGCAATAACTCTTGGCTTCTTCCTCATGTGTCATCCTCCTAAGACGGTTAGGAAAACAGTCTGCAACAGATAGAGATGAGTTGTATTATTTTTTTTCCTCCATGTGCCTATTTGGGACTAGACTGATAAAGGAACTCAAAATTAAACTTTTCATTAACCAAGGAAGAGGAATACTAGCATATCAGAAAAAAAAAAAAATCCAGATAATGTACGTTGCATGACACTGTCACATATGTTGTGAATATACACAGTGGTAAAGTATTTATGCATTATCTTCTCCTGCACAAGGCACGAAGGTCATGAATAGCCACTTGATACTGATCCTGTAAGCCCCTGAGTTATGCCTATGCTCTTCTCCTCATTGTACCAGAAGGACTTCAATGCAGGCCTGCTATTCCAGAGGCTGGAGGCCAAAGTATAAGGTATAAGACATGAAGGCTTCTCCATGTCAGAAATACAGCTACAATTCTAGTGTCTCACAAACTCCTCCCCAGTCACTCTGGCTTCCCCACAAGCTGAAGCGTAGGATAAGCCTGAATACCATATTTGAAACAGAAATGGCCAGAAGCCTCCCTTCAAGCATGGGAGTACCATGAGCTGCTTTGTAGCTGGCATACTCCCACAGTGTCAAAAACCACTGCCAGGAGCGTAGTAACACTCAGTTCTAAAATTATACTTATGTAAATAATTATAAAAATGTCTATATTATTATTTTTCTCCTGCTATCTCAAATATAGTGTGGAGTACTATTCTTCTTTGTGATAGTTAAACCTTTTTTAGTTAACAAGACAGGAAAAACACATGGAAACTTAATGATAAATGGATTTGATCCTTTCATAGACTGCAGTCAGCTCCAGCCATTTTGCTACATAAAACTGCTAAGGAGAACATTTTCTTAAATCAGTGAAGAATAAAACAAGCATAGGTTGGGAAAGGTCAAAATGAAGCATTTACTGGAGATACATCCTCTGGTGTGGTGATTTATGTACTACATATTATGTTAAAAGATTTAAGAACATCTACAGCTAACAGTAGTCTACCATAAAACAAGGAAGGAAAAATTTGCTATTCCATCTTAGAAAAGAAATATGGTATTTCTGCCACAGCAGTAAAATTTCAAAAGTGGGATGAATGTCAGAATAGGACCTAATTCAAAAGAATGTCTCCTGCATTTCATTGTCTCTAAAAGGTGCATGACTGACAGATCCAGAAACAATATTGTATTTCTGCCCAATACAAGTTTGACAGAGACAGAAGATGTGCCCTAGAAATTTCACTGCCAATGTACCTCAGTCCTTACCTACGGAGAGGCCAATTCAGTCTTTAATCTGCAATTCTTTGTTGTCTTAATTAAAATTGCCAAAAGGGGAACAAATTTGTACCAAAAAAGGACAAAATTCTTAGCTATGACCATGAGTCCACAATAAATAGAACAAAAATCGTTATGCTATTTTACTGAAGCACGAGATAACAATTTCCAATCAGTATTAACGTAGATGTCATCTAAACTACCTTTATGCTGAATGATCAGTCACTAAACCCAGTAAAATTGTAATACCTATCTCACCATCCTCTTTATGCTTTCCTGTTGCATATTTTTCTTTTTCTTTTCTACAACTCTCTTTCCTACCAGTTTTGCACACTTCCAGTGCAGAGTTTTCCAAAGTTGTTGCAAGGTGTCCCTGCACAGAAAACTGAAGTGAACAAGTGCTCTATACATCAAAGAAGAGAGAAAAAATAATCATCTTAAAATGCAGCAAAGACAACCCCATTAAGAAAACCTTTGCAGTGGTAAAGACAACAAAACACACTGGATCAGATCAACTGTGAATTTTGTGTAATCTACAACATTTGAGATAATAATAGAAGACATGATTTTGATCCAGCCTGAGAGCATAGAAAGGCAAAAGGTTCATATCTTAATTTCCTTTTTTTATTTCAGGATTGGAAAGCTAAATTATTTAATTATTTGCACAGAATGGATCTGAGAAAAATTGGTTTAGAGTAGCAAAAAGTTATTTTAAAAAACCCCAACAAATAAAAAAGCCTAAAATTTTGCACCTTACTAGTTGTGCCATGCATTTTAACATTTTGTGAGTATGTGTGTGTACTGCAAATGTTGTAACAACTGCATCTCACAAACTTGAGCACATCTAGTTTTGGTAAACAGCTTGCTATTGATAAATATGCAACATCTTATAGGTACTAAGAATAAAGACTAAGAAAAAGAAGCACACTAACAGATATTTCAACAATACAAAAATAAATGCTTTGCCATTCCAACGATCCTTAAACATCAATAGACATGCAACTCACTAGTCTTACATACTATCACCTATCACCATTTGAGCTAAAATTCTCAAACTTTCTCCAGTTTTATTCTTCCAGGCACTAACATATAGTTAGTAAAATAGGCTAGGTAGATGGACAGGTAGATAGCTGTAATCTTTTCTATTCCTAGCACTGGAGTAGCACAGATTAGTCACAACCATTTGTCCTGTAAGCCTGCAGACTAAAATGGGACACGTATCTTCTGATCTACCACTTTTCCACCTCTTCTCCTCTCCCCCTGCAACATTTCCAATAAACCTACCCTGATTCCCCAGTACCATGTGAGATTTTTGCACTGAATGCTGCTCAGCACCGGACAGCAAGCTCCTCCCCTGCCAACCAGCACTATCTAGCTTCTAGCTTGATGGCCAAGGGAGAGTGGTGATTAAAACAAAGAATAGCACGAACACCTCATCAGAGGCTGGACAGCTATCTGTGCTAAGAAATTTCACATCAAATTTGAACATAAGCACTCAGCATTGAAAATACCTGCAATAACTGAGAGGTAACATTAAATGGAAGCTAAAGCCTGCTGCAGTTTCCCTCGGCGGCAGCCTTTCCATTTTTTCCTCCTTTCACTGTGTTCGAAAATAAAATCTCCCACCAGCAGAAAGCAATTATCACTGTTATTTTTAGATACCACCTCCCATAACTTCCTGACATGTTCTATAACAAAGTGATGCCTCTGCTGTTTATGAAAGAAAGCACTCGCACTGGGAAGGAGTTGGACATCCAACCTGTGATCAGAAGCAAGATTAAAATATATATAGCATCAAAAGTATTTTCTACTGACCAGTTCAGCTCCCCTGTCCTGTCTGTTGATTGTTGCAATCCCTACTTACATGTACTTAAATCTCCTGAATTGTTACACAAAGACCTTAAGTACTCAGGTCCGTGGTTTCTTCTGCGTTGCAGCAGCTTCCTATCTAAGCTGTGTAGCAGTGCAGAGCACAGAGACCCTGAGGCTCCTTGAAACACCTACAATCCCAACTCCTTCACACAACATGACAAAAGCTGGGATCAAGGCTTACACTTCAGTGTAAGTCAGATGAAGACAAATAAATTGTTTCCAGACTTCATGCAGCATCCATGGTGCGCATGGGTCTCTACAGCTGTGACATCTTTAGTGGCTATATGCTTAGTCATTTCAGTTTTATCTATACCATATCAGCAGAGATGAATGCTTGCATGCATAGGCAAAACATCTTGAGAGACAATAAAATGTAAAAAAAAAAAAAAAAAAAAAAATCTTAAATTTCGCTTTAAAATCACAAACAGTACAATATGTTTAGGTAGGCATAGCACACAAACAGAAAAGATACCAGTCAATTCCCTAAAGAAAAATTTAAAAGTTTATGGCCCATATTAAATTCATTGTCAAAATTAACAGAGCTGTCTTTTCAAATCATGGTCTGTGAAGCCATTTTTTCCCTTCCATCATCAGTCTAATGACAGATGATAACAATGCTCTTTGAACAGAACCAGGTTAATCTAAAGCACCAAGAACAATAAAAGTGAATCATGACATCATGCACACAGAGAGAAATATAGATTAGTTCACATAAATCTCTCCCCCCTTCCCTTACGTCAAATTCAGAATCTAAAATTATTTCTTTGTAAAGGTAGAAATCAATTATTAAGCATTCTCCATCCTCCAACTTTTAAGTACCATTTATCTATAAAAATAGAAGCCTAAATTTGAAACAATGTTTCCCCTGTAGGCTTTACTGTAATAGAATTTGACTTGTCTTGACTATCAGTGTTAATTTGAGCAAGATATGAAACATTTTTAATTCCTCATCTTTAAATCTTACTCAGTACACACCATCAGGATGCCTATAGCTGTTTAATCATTTACTGATCAGGGACAATTTACTGAATCAGGTTGAAGCGAGGCAGTGACAGACAGCGGTTTTCCCTCCTGTGCTAAAAATAAAGAGCAGAACCTCTCCTCTCCCAGCTTGAGCAAGCAGCTTTTCTCCTCAGCTTTCTTCCTCCCTTCTCAGACAAGCTTCCTTCAGTTGTTTCAATCTCCTTTAGCCACTCTAGCAGGAAGAGTAAACATGTCTGCTGGTATAGAGAACTAAACTGGGCACCCATATGTTATTGTTCCAGCTAACGCCACACCTCAGATGCATGCATTTTTCCCTGGATGTTCCACTTTTAGAACTAGGAAGGGCTTTAATGAAGCACCAGCAAATGCCTTGCCACTGACATTCTCCTTTCCTATTAATATTTATTCTTCATAATTTATATTCGTAAGTACTGTACATACAAACACACAGATTGGAAGGTGGCAAGAAGGGATACAAAAAATCTGCAGTTTTTTAAAATGGCTGTGAAACATGGATAAGATCACTTATTCCACAAGTTGTGCCCATTATCACACTCCAGCAGTGGATAAAGATTAGAAATTTCCTCCCTCCAGTAACTTTGTGCAAGTTGCTAGTTTGGTTTCCTGGACTGGGGGCATGGGGAGGGAATGGAATGATTAAATATGTTTTTTTGTAGTAAATGTAGACTTTCCAGCAAGTGAAAAAAGAAATGCCTATTTCAATGATCTTCCATTGTAAAGCAAATCAAGGTTTCCAAGAAAAAGGGAGTGTATCAGAGAAAACAGGTAGGAAAACATGAGAATACTTTGTGAATAGTGTTAAACAAATGATAGAAACATTTGTTTCACTCATCATAAAGTTAAAATTCCATATATGAAGCAGATGTCCTGAATTTCCATCACAGACTTTAATTACCTGGAGCTATCGGCTATTCACTGGCAAGTGACATCTCAAAGGATAAAATCAAAACTAAATAGGATACCATAGCAAAAATGTAAAAAACCAGTCCAAAAAAATATATTTCTAACTTGTTTACACCAGTATCATCTCCTCCACTTCATTATTATTTCTTACTGCCCTTTGTTGGTGTCCTGTTTTGGTGTCTGCTGACAGAAGAACTGTATTTTTCCCCAGTTGTTCCAAAAGCCATCATGCCTGATACCTGTGACCACCTGATGGAGCTGCAGTTCAGCTGATTCTCTCCTAGGGGTACAGGATTGGTTTGGGTTTGGCCAGCAACTCACATGCCAGTTTTATCCATATTTCACTCCTGTATGGGGAAGAGACCCTTAATAAGTGAGGGGTCCTATAATTTTGTAAGATCTTTCCAACGCCATTATACAGAACACCTTGTTCTGTGATATAGAAAGGGCAGTTCCAAATTTTTACAGAAAATTGCATTTTATACCTGCAGGATGACTAAGAACTTACCCACATTGTCAGATTTCTTCCACATACGCTTTTCCAATTTCCTATTAAAGTTTTCACATGATACCAAGTCCTTTCTCAATTTCTAGTGAGGTTGCTTAGAAAAATCTGATCATACTACAATTTCAACACATTTTTTTCATAGGAATGATCTGAAAAAGATCTGAAATTATCTGAAATAGACCAATTTACTGTATATTTTCAATTAAGATTAAAAGATATATCTATCTTTGCGTCTCTAACTAGCTGAAGAACCAGACTAGACATTCTGATTCTAGCCTCCATTCAATATTCATGAATAAAATACAAGGCATGAGTAAAATACAATGCATTAATTTATTTTTAAAAAACACTTCAACTTCTACATAGATGTATCTATACCTATAGAAGAACAACATGAA
>NW_010291669.1:0-4694 GCF_000700745.2 Antrostomus carolinensis | reverse complement strand
ATATTTTTTTTTTTTTTATTTTGGGTATCGTAATCTCATTGCTCTGTGTCCTTTCTCTTTGTGATATGAAGGGTTAAAATGGCCACTTCACTTCAGCTGAAGCCTTACCAGCCTTGAGTGTAAAGTTAGAGAACCACTGCTCAGGTAGCCATGTGCACTTCCTTCCTGATTAGCCCAGCTTTTTGGCTTCTATACAGCTGCCTACTGGTTTTAACTCATGATCAGCATTTGATTCACCATAACCAGCAGATACTTCTCTGCATTGTCTCTTCATTGCTTTTTATCCTCCATTCCTACCTAAGGGAAGTGCACTGGACTAAGGTTGTTTTCAGTTCCTAAGGGTTGCTCTCTGTTAAGAGAGACTGATCACTAATTCCTCCTGGCCAAGACATTTACTATTATTATTTTTAGTATTTTGACACTTGGTCATCAGTTACCAAGAAGATTACCAAGGAGTTGTGGTTCAAGCTCAGATCAGAAGCTTGGGCCTTTTTCTTACCTCTGTCAGAGACTTCCTTTGTGTTCAGAAGCTCTAGAGTCTCCTCCCTGGTAGGGTGCTATATCAAAATAGAACTTGATAGTTTGTTGAAAACACTGGATTATCAGAGAAGAATAGAATTCGTAGGTAAAATAAGTAATGCTACACTCTGAGCATTTGTTTTGTTGGTATCTTCCATAGGATTGTTGAAGATCTATTTATTTGCTGCTATTCATAGTTCTTGCATGTTATGTACATTGTGTTTAATGAATCCTGTATGTCTATATGTTAAGGTTTCTATTTCTTGTCAGCAGGGATTTGGAGAAGGAAAAACACCATCTTATTTTGTTACTTGACTTCTACATTTTCACTTTCTACATTCTTCCAAAGCACAGAGAGAAAGAGAGGGTTTGGGGCAATTAGTATTAGAGCTTGTGTTGACACTGAAAGTTGTCTTAGATGCCTGGTTGGTGTGTGTTATTTAAAAAAAAAAAAAAAAAAAAAAAGTAACATTTACTATGTTTGTTTTTTTTTTTCCTCTTTCCTTGTCTTTTATTCCTGCAGGATAGATCACTAGGGTCATTTTAGGGGATAGATTTGTTAGCATATGGTTGCCAGTAATTATGGAAGTCTTGATGACCCATGGGACTTATAAACATTTATTCTATGCTTTAATCTAGTGCTTATCCCAGCAAGGCAAAGGGAGGCTGAAGTAAAGTTTGTAAGTCAAGAAGTATTCTATAATTACCTTAAGCAGAAAACAGTATGTACAGGCAGAATTTCTATTTGTAAATCTACTTTTAAAATATGTGTGGCACCTATACTCACTGCACATTTAGGTTGCACAGCTGAACAGTAAATGGGATGCGGTGAAGCAGAACTGCGCATATGTGGAGTTCGAGGAAGCTATTAAAGTCTGTGCTGAGATCCTGATTTATAGCATATGGAAGCTGATGGAAACATTCCACTAACTGCAGTATTTGCCATATAAAACAGCAGTAGAAGTGAGTTTGAATGTACAAGCATAACTTATCAGTTTTAACCTTTGAATGGTTAATTTTGCAAATGTGACATTCTCTGTTCTGTATGGAGTTTCAGAATTGTAAAGATGTCCTGTGTTTCTACTTTCATGGAGCAGTAGAAGCACAGAGTCAGCATTACATCTTTGGGGGAGGTAATTATGTATAATAGGTCAGGTTAAGAAGAGTACAGCAAATTATTTAAATTAGTAATAGTTCATGTTTTATTTGCTGCATTCTCTGCAAAAGAGTAAAATATGAAGTATAAAATATAAAATCAAGGAAAATACCTGAAAAATGTTGCCTATTTTTGTCCTGAAATGGAAACAAAATGCAGATGTCAAAGTTATGACATAATGAGTTGAAGCACCTTGGGCTGAAGTACATACAGTGTTTCTAAATAAATTTTTTACTTTTAGTATATTGCTATTTTATTTATCCTGAACTTTTCCTGCAGAGATTTTTAGTAATACTAGAAACTCCAGTATTTTGCTTTTCTTGGAGGTAGTAATGGCATAGAGTATAAAACAAGTGAAGACTTACAGTAGGAAATTGTATTTTGCATTCTTAAATAATGCAAATAAAGAAATTATTCAATCATGTGGCTGGAGCTGAAAGTTAGGGCTGTTCAGCCTGGAGAAGAGAAGGCTCCGGGGAGATCTTATAGCGGCCTTCCAATACCTGAAGGGGCTACAAGAAAGCTGGGGAAGGACTTTTCATAAGGGCAGCTAATGACAAAACGAGGGAAAATGGGTTTAAACTGAAAGAGGGGAGGTTTAGATTAGATCTGAGGAAGAAGTTTTTCACTGGGAGGGTGGTGAGACACTGGAACAGGTTGCCCAAGGAAGTTGTGGATGCCCCCTCCCTGGAAGTTTTCAAGCCAGGTTGGATGGGGCTTTGAGCAACCTGGTCTAGTGGAAGGTGTCCCTGCTGATGGCAGGGGGGTTGGAACTAGATGATCTTTAAGGTCCCTTCCAATCCTAACCATTCTATGATTCTATGTTCTAGCCTTTGACTCCCTACTAAACCAGTACCATATAGGAATTCAGAAATTTTAAAAGTATGTGTAATTATTAAAAGTTTAAGGTACTACAGAGTGCAGAATAATAATAATAATTTAAAAAACCCCACAAAACATGAAGAATATGAAAAAAACCCAAACACACCACCAACTAGCGGATTTCCAGAAAAATGCTACAGGTATTCCACCCTCAAAATCACAGCTGTGTCCATATTGAAGAGGTGCTAACGGCTATAGCACTGTAGATGATGCCTCCTTGTGGCAATTCAGCCAGCCAGTTTCAGTCCTTTAATAGAATTAACATATTGAGAAGGTTAAGGGTTAGTCAAAATTGACTTCACACAGGAGGTATCAGTTTTCAGGGTTTAATAGAACAGAGTAACACTCTCTATTACAAGGAAATATATATATATATATGTGTGTGTGTGTGTGTGTTTTTGTTCAGTCATGACTTGAAATTGTTGATTTTGGAAAAATATACTTCGTCCAACCATTCATATTGGCACATAACATGCCTACATCTTTACATGAGAAACTAACCTTTTTCTTGACTGGGTAGTATGTATTTCATATAGTCTTAGGAGATTTGAGTGGATTTAACAAAAAAAGTCAAATAATCATGGTAGATGAAAGTAAGCACTACTAAGGAGCTTTGAGAACTTGCTGTTTTAATACTGTGCCTTGACAGCAAACCCATGCTCTTCCCTCATTAATCTGGTCTTCTGGAATGCAGTTCTGAGCATGCAGTTTGACAGTTTGTGGCTATTGCTGGCAGCTTTTTGGCTTTAGAAGTAATTTTTAGCCATAGAAATGGTTATGGTGCTGTTAAAGGTATTTGGTGTGGGGTTTTTTGTGGTCTTTTTTTCTTTTGTGTAAACTGCATCCTTAATCATTTAGTTATTTGGTTAGTTTCTGTGAGAATAAAGATTTAATGAAAATAATTAAGTAGCCCATAATGAATAGATGTAATTAAGAGTCTGCTGTGTGCTGCTCTTTATTCAATAAGTGTCCTTGCTTTTCAAAATTGGATGTTTAAAAAATAAATAGGGCTTTGTGGCATAGATAACATCTTCCTTTTTTTTTTTTTTTTTTTTTTTCAGGATGCTTCTTGAAGAATCAGAATGATAAATGCAGTTGTGTGCTCATTAAAAGCTTCTGTTGTTTGAGTCAGTGCAGGTGTCTGACATAACACAAAGCAGAATGTCTTGCTGGAAGATAGGGTATTTTTAAAACTATGAACTAGTGTACTGGCTGACAGATAAAGATTTATTTGGATTAATGGATTACTCCAAAACAGTACACGGTCATAATCTTAAAGCACTTTATATGGCTGGTTACATTAGGCTTAGCTGCACATTGCCTTTGGCAAGTTCATTTGCAAATTTGGGAAAGAGAATAGTTTTCTGACTCAGATTATCAGTTTAGCAATCTGAGCACCATTTCTGCTATCTCGTAGGCATACTGTTATTGCTGGTAGGCAGTATCATCTTTGCTCCTCACCTCCGCATTTGTGGGGTGGAAATAACCATACTTCCAAATTCCCAGGAGTGTTCTGAAGCAGATCAGACTATGAACTGAAGGAAGCATGAGAAAGGATGGAAGAACCATCCATTACAGTATCTAAATGAACAGTTTCTGACATTGGATTCACTTTTAGCTGTAGTAAACGCAGATACATCTGAGACTGTGCTCCATTGTTGTTACTCTGACTGCTTGCCTTGTGCATTTGATAATAAGCTGCAACACAACTGTGTGTACAGAATTTGTGTGGTTATTGGCACCTACTTTCTCTTACTTGCTTGATACCTTTTTTTCTGTATCCAAAAACTGGAAAAACAGAATACAAAGCCGCATCTTTGAGCTTTGAAGGCTGCTATGGTGATAATGAATTGGGATGGAAATACTAAAATTTTCAAATTTCCATGGAGGAAACTAGCAGACATGTATCAAAGTGATGATTATTCAGCAAAACAAGAGTAACAGAAGTATCTGGCAGTGGAAATGTCTGCAGGGATTTCAGGGCTATGCTGTTGCCCTTTCTTCCAAACTGTACTGGAGTTTTTTTCTAGACTGTACTATATTCTCTATAATCTGTGTCTGTTGTGGTTGTTTTGAATATGAAGTTTAAATTAAATACTTAAAGTATGGCAGAATACAAATACTGTTTTGTTTTTTT
>NW_010291668.1:0-12004 GCF_000700745.2 Antrostomus carolinensis | reverse complement strand
TATATATAAAAAGTGACAAACTACTTTTTGCAAAGGACTGTGGATTGACCCCAGGTTTGTTTGAATTGCGAGGGTGTGAGATCACATATGTCCACTGTGATCAGTTTTGTTTGTCAACAGGCAACAAGGATGAACTTAATCCTGCAATACAAGGGCCCTCAAGAGTCACTTAATCCTAGCTTCATGGTTTAAGCAGCAGCCTGTTAGCTCCTCTACACTGGAGAAATGCTGCCACCCCATGCTTCTGTCCTAACTAAATTCCTTTGTACAGTGTCTCCCAAACAGATGTTGAGGTGGAAAGCGAGTGCCTGACTGTGATAATCATTAAAGAAAACCTGCAATTAATTATCTTCAAGAATGTCGTAAACACAACTTTTGTCTGTTCAAGCCAGAATAGATAATTCATTAATTATGCTAATGTACTATATGTAGTCTCTAAGTTAAGACAAACAACTAGTAGGTTTATGTGTAGCTCCTGATCTCCTGAGGACTTAAAGCATTGATCAATGGCCCTTGTTGGATGCCTGGATATGTTTTGGCAGAAAAAATGTCTTAAAATGCAGCTGCATCTTAAAGAATGTATTGGCAAAAATTTCCCAGGGACTATTTTCCCATCTGCATATTGCTCATCTTGCAAGGAAGAATATTGTTGTGTGTGTCAGCCTCAAAAATGTAAACTGTTTGGAGCCGGGTCCTGTTGATCTGCCTAGAAACATAAACTTTGGCCTTCATTATTGAAGACTTGTTTTGCCCATGAGCTTTTACCTATCAGTAATATATGCAAATGCATTTTACTAATAATAAGGAAGTCACCATTCATGCTGCCACAAAACTATTTTGTGGAAGTGTTACAGTTCTAAATGTACCTCTTTATCAAGATGTTCCTGAGATGGCATAGGAAGGCACAGCTTTATTAGTGAGATGGAGGCCTCAACTTTGGCTTCACAGCTCCAGCTTCTTCTGGTCATAATGTGTTATACTACAACTAGCAGAAGAAAGCAGATGAAACATAAATAAAAAGAAACCTGAAAAAACAATGAATGAACAGTTCTGCTTTGGTGGTGACAATGACAACCATTACAGAGTTTGTTGGAGAGGGACAGTGTGTGTCTAGCTGGTTTGGTGGTCAGACAAGGTCAGCGCAGAGGCTTGGCAGTGGGGTGTGCGTGACAGGCTGTTGGGTGAAAGGCCGTGTGTCTGAAACCTGCAGTTTACAGATGGGGTCAGTCAGTCACACCTCTGGCTCCTGAGCGCTATCCAAATAATTGGAATAATCCACCAGTAAATGTACAGGGTAGAAATGATTGAACTTTTGTGGCAATTTTGCTATCTAGTCAGCTTTTCCCATAAATGGATATAAGCATATAAGGTTCCTGGCCCCATTAAAAACAAAACAAAACAAAAAAACCAAACCAAACCAAACCAAACCAAACCAAACCAAACCAAAAACTCCAGACAACCTACAAATAGAAATAACATGCAGTTGTTGATATGATATACACACAGAGACCAGATATGCAGCTGGCGATATAACGTACATACAGAAAGTACAGAAAAGAAAGTACAGAAAGTAGGTTCATGTTCTCAGGCCTTCCCCCCCCACCCCGCCCCCCTTTTCTGCTGTTGTTGCTGCTGTGTTTAACCCAGAAACTGGAAATTGGAAACCATAACTTGCCCTCCTTACCAAGTAGCTAAACTCTGGATGCTACAGGATATAGAGCACATTCCCTTTGTTTAAATCAGTTTAGCCATCCCTTGATGTTCTGAGCTTTCTCTTGGTGTATGAGATACGGGGTTGAGCCCTGTAAGGAAAGCATACTTATGTCTTTGATATGTATATATATGTGTGCATGTGAGCGAGACAGACAGACGGACAAACCCAGACAGATGGGGGGGGGGGGGGGGGGGTGACGGAGAGAGAGCAAGAACATGACAGAGTGTGCATACACTAAACATGCTTACAGTAAACAAGTTCATCTGAAAATTTCCCGGTGGGGTTGGCAGCAGCAGGGAAGCCAGACTGCCTCAGTACGGTAACAAGAAACCTCCCCTCGCCCTCCCTAAACTGTGCTGGCAAACTCCCCACTGGCTTCCCAGCAAGTTGGGCAATATATGCATCCCCCCATCTGATGCCAATGCCTTATCACAGCGCTGGCTTGGGGCGAGGCACACTGTCAACAGCCAGTGACCCACAGACATGCAGCTTTGTGCCTGACTCCAGCACCTCAGCTCTTAGGATCCTCAAGCAACAAGTAACTAGCCCTTCATCTCCTCCAGAACAAAAATGCTGTTCAGCTTCTGCCCACTCTGGAAAACACTATTTTTTATAAGTTTAACAGTGTTTCTTACAGGTAAGATGTTGCCATTCTTGAATATGACTAAAAATTATTTAAATAGTGGCTTAGAGAAATGAAGCATCCCACTTAGGAACCCCCGCCTGGGTGGGCACAAACAGGCGATCAGATTGCTAACTTTTTAGACTAAATCAATGTTTGCAGTTTATTCACATTTGAGCCTTGATCATCTCAGGTATACAACGTAGGACTAGCACCGCAGAACAGTGGCACAATTCCCATAAATGAGTACTGTTATATGATATTTGGGGTTTGTTTATGTGTTGGAAAGGATTATTAACCAACTATGTACCTGCCTCTGTTTGTCTTTTAGATTTTGCTGAAGTCGGAGCTTTTGCCAGTCAAGGCGACTGTGAAAGTGCATCCATAAATGATGTGAATGAGATTCTTGAGGTAAGAGGTTGACTGCGTTGGCCAGCTCAGGACCTGCTTTGCACACATCGTCTGCGGTGGTGGGAGGAGCAGGACCCACCATGTGTGCCTGCGCAGTGCGGGGCACTGGCTCAGCAAGCACAGCTTCTGTATTACTTCTGCAGTTCCTGGCCCAGAACAAAAGTACATGATGGGGAGGGGAGTGAGATGGAAGAGCAAAAAAAGATAGTGTCATTTGGCCTGCTGGGTCTTTGGTCCTGCTACAGCTAGCAAACAAAAAAAAAAAGTCCTTGTAGGTGTGTTTTCCAGTTTTGCTTTGTCAAGTTTTGCTTTGCTCCAACTATATAAAGTAGCTTGAAAATAAACAGTTAATATCTTCTGCCTTCCATGCATAAGGTTGTTTTCAATCCTGCTTTCAAATTAGAAGTGCTAAATACTTTAAATACAAGTAAAGCCAGTCAACTGAAAGACTATGTTTCATGAATTAATGCTTCTGTCTTCTCTGGGCTAAGCATATCATAAGGCAGTGATCAGACAGTGACCCCTGAATATCGCAGAAATTATAAAGAAATACCAGGGTGGAGCCTATAAAAAATTTTTCACACATGGTTGAGACACCTGTCTGTAAAACAGTAACATGAAACTAACAGCTGGAGTTGAGTCCACATATCAGTACATACTGTGAGCTTCTGCCTGGAATATTGTTCTCATCACAGAGAAGAACAAAATCAGGCTGAGGGCAACACTTGCCAAGAAGGTGTTCTCGCAGGTGTTTGAGATTTTCCCCCCCCCAGAGATATGAATTATATTATTTTCTTTGTATGGCTGATGTCCATTGCTTTCAACAATGTTTCTCAATGCTTCAGCCCAGGAGACTGAGTTAACCATTGCTGGCTAGTGCTTCAGCAGCTACCACTGAAAATTGCACTTGTCTCTGTGTAAGTTCAAAGTAAGTGCTGTGTTGTTATAATACTGGTATGCACTTGTGTTTTGGTTGTGGAGTTTGCCACTGCTCTGCATTACCCACATACGTCCGTAGCCACACACGTATGGACTGAAAGCTGTTTACATGGGTATAAACTAGATAACATGGGTAATAACTAGATAAAAGTACAGAAACTGTCTGTGAGGTGCCAACATTCAGAAGAATAACAAAACAATGTTTTGTATACAAAGAAGATACATACAGTTGTTTATAAAGGTATCTTTTAATAAGTAGGCAAAAAACCCCCAAGCCATACCAGTCCTCCTTCTTGAACTCAATATAATGTTAAAACCCTGTCTAGTCACTGTTTTCAAAAAAAGTTACCAGAAGTCTTCCAAAAACATTGTGGGGAAAATCAGAGTTATTCAAAGCTATATAATTTTCAAGATGGTTCTTGTTCTGCATTAAAAATACAAAAAGGAAAAAATACTTTTCATAAATTGTTTCCAAGGCCTTTCCTCCTCAACTTGACCTTTTTTCTCCCCTAACTCCACAGAAATATTCAAAATGCTTTCATGAAATGATTACCAAGAGTGAAAAAGCTTCAATCAATTTCCTTGTCTGGACACTGCAAGAAACACTTGATCTTCTGCGCCCTGTTCAAGAGAAATGTGAGACTCCTGAAACAATACTCCTCTTTGCCAGGTGTTGAACAAAATGGCAGTGGAAAAGCATTAAGAAAATATTGTTACCTACAGTCAGAGTGAGCCAAGTGCCTGCATTTCTTAAGGGGGTTAGGGGGGAATAAGATAAAAGACATCTCAGTAATAAGCCAGAAAGCAGGGGTGTTTAGCCACAGCACTGGCAGACACCTGGAAGGCATGGCAGCATCAAAGCACGGGGTCTTGCCCTTCCCACAGCCCAACATCCAATGCTGAGCAGCAGCGCAGAGTTGCAGAGGCAGCAGGGCCTGCTCTGCCCTTCGGCAAGAGCCTCTTTGGTGTCTGGGAATGAGTACTTTTTTCATATTTTTTTGAGAAATATTTGGATAGTTTTGACCATGATAGTACTGAATGTGAATGCCACTTTGAGCCACTTTTAAAGTGTAACTGGGGCTAACAGGGACTTTGCTGTCACAGTGACAAGTGATGGAAAAGTTGTGTGTTGCCAAAAAAATAATACATGGTTTTAAACAAACAAGAATGCTTACTTTGACAAAGTCAGCTAGTGGGGGCAGTTCTCACCCTTGCCAACGTCAATGAGTATGCCTATCGTTTGCTTGAGAAGGGGGAGAATTTCACACTCACTGTCACGCTGATGTGTTTTTTCTTTTTTTTTTTTTTTCTTTTTAATTTACTCAAAAGTTTGCAAGCAGCTACCTCAGTGCCCACTCCCACTAGCCCCTAGGAATGGCGGGCTGGTGTGTGTCATCATTGACAATGTTCAGTACTGCAAACCCATGTGCAACAAGGTAATATTCATGGTTTACTGCTGTTCTAATGCTGGATCTATTAATTAATTTTCAAGTGTTTATTGTGTAATGCGTCATTTTCCTTTTTATACTTTTTTTTCCCCTTAGGGCAGGGAGAGGTTGTAGTGTTTGAATTTACCTTCTCTGTCTGAATGTTTCTTCATCTTACAGTTACCATGATATTTGTTTCGGTTTTTTTTCCCCATCTTTGTCTCCCAAGGGTTATGACTTTCAATTCCTCAGAAGAAGTAGGCTGTATGAAGTATGTGGCAACACCACCAGGTTTTCCTGGACAACACAGTTTGCTGGGGGAAACACACTGGCTGTTTGTAACCGTAAGTATTTCTCAAGCATATCTGGTTGCAGGGACAGGAGGCTTGGTCTGTTTGGTTTAAAAAAAAAAAAAGGAGGAAACAAAAGTAGGTTTTTTTTTCCTGTGTGCGACAACCTTGGCACGTGTGACATTGTGAGAGCTAGTGCTAGGCTAGCAACCTACTGAACGAGAAAGCATGCTAGCTTTAAAACTACCACAAAGGCCTGGGCTGGTGAGCACCACTATTTGATTTTGGGATAGCAAATATGACATTTATGCATTGTTTGTGGGAAGATGTACTTTTTAAAAAAAATAGTAATTAAGTATCATCTTAACATAAATCCTACATTGCACAAGGACTGTGTGACCCCGCTGGACAGACAGCAGTAGTACCTAAAACTGCTGTTTACTTTGCAACAGTATTTAAAGAACCTCAGCAAAATTGGTCAACACCTGCACTGTTCACTGTGTGCACATACAATGAAACCTGGCAGCTGGCCCTCAGCCAGCAATGCTGCCTTTTTCATGTAGCAGCCCATTGTGTCCAGTAAGTAATCTGTGATCTCAAGCAGGCTGTCTGACTCCATTGTTACTGCCTTAATTTAAAAATAAATTTGCATATACATACACAAAAGGGCCAGCCTATCTCCCCTATGGTTAATGGAAAATATTTTACTGTTGGCAGTGCCTTGTTGCTACAGCAGTTGTTTCCCAAGGCTTACCTAAAGCAATCATCTAGGAACTTTTATTCCAAGTTGCAGTCTTTAGTCTAGAAAAATGGGAATGCCAGTGTTTTTTTAAGATTGGGACAAATCTAAGTAAAGTAATTCAGCTGCTTTTTTGTTGTTGTCATCTTTAATTTTTCCAGCCTCTGAGATGGCCATCAGTGGAGCTAAATCTGCCTATTTCCCCACCAATAGCACCTGTCTGCACACATTAGCCTTCACTGCAACTCAGACAGAGCAGCTAAACATCTTCCTTGAAGAGCTTGGTGAGCAAGGCATCGATGGCTCCAACCGTGACAAGGAGGCTGATTGTATCATCTGTGGTTACTAGCATCAAAATGCTTGTGCCACAGACTAACTAGCCATCTGCAGTTTGACATGGGTATTTTGACAAGAGAAGCAGAACAGTGAAATCACTGCTAAGACATGTAAATGTACAGCTTTTATTTAGTTAAAAGACTAGAGCTCTTCATCATTTGACCTCAGCTCTTGGTTACAGATAGACAGGCTAAACTTAATCACATATCTCATGGTAAAGGTGTTTCAGTGAAAGATCAGTTTTATGACAAATTTGTCTATCTGGAATCAAATAAGAATTACAGTTGTTTAATGGATGCAATCATTAGTTAAACAATATAACTGTTATCAGAATCCTCTTCTGTCAAGGGTCATTTTACTGAGAAAGGGACATAATTTTAGCTGCTATTACAGTTGCAAATTAATCACTATTGTTGCTCTGATGACCATTAAAGCAATGCAAGTCACAACAGTTACTGGCTGTAGGAATATAATTCCTTATTCATGACCCTGCTTGATTGGGAGTTAAATCAGGCTGTACATACAGCTCTTCAAGGTGCTGTGTTTTGCATAAGCTACAACCTCAAAGCACTACAGTTTTCTCGTGGGACAACTCAAAGGTCTCTCCTGTATTGATCACCTTGAGGACATCCTACAGAAAGAAATACCCTTTAGGTATACTTCAATGCACTTCTAGGAGTCAAAATGTGTCCTGCATGCTTACTGTAAGCAGGCAAAATGGCAGGAAAAATCTAACATCTTGGTCCAGTACAGAATGTGAGAACTGGGATTGCCCTAATATTTGCATCATGTCTCCTCTGCTGAAAAGATGAAGGAGGTGGGTGTTGAAAGACCTGCATGAGAAACTCTCTGGTTAGTGTTCCAAGGATCATCTTCAGTCTCCTCAGTTCAGTCCCTGTGGGCAAACCCATGGTGGTTCTGGAAAGAAACTCCTATTGACCCTTGGCTTGCTCTAACAACAGCTGTGCCCACACTCTGGGACCTGGGGCTGCAAGTGCTCTTTTACCCTCATGCTTCCTTGTACTCCCTGGGCATATGTGGCACACACACCTGCGGGGCCTCCCTTAGGCAGCAGTTGTGGTGACCACAAGCTATGGCTCAGCTTCAGAGGGAACATACAAAAGCAAACGAAGTCTGGTTGGTGGTAGAGTTGGGATGGGCCATATTTAGGGTAGAGTTATAGGGCTTTGGGCTGACTGTAAGGCTGATTGGCTGAAATGCTCTGGTCTCAGCACAGTAGTGCCAGGGCAGTTGCTGGTCCTAGCCCAAGATTTCCACAGCTTCTGGCTAGTTGTCCTTCCTGTTTTTTCGTCCTCTTCATTCTATTTACAAACCTGGTCTAAACTGGGGCAAGTTTGGCTGTTGTCAGAGTCAGCAAAAATGTAGCTGGTCATCTGAATTTGTAACAGCTTTAAATATGAACAAATATCTGAGTGCTTTTTTTGTTGTCATCAATTCTTCTAATGAAATATAAAAACATCTGTTCCTGCTCTAATCCCCTTCCTTCTGTGAGGTCTCTTTTACACCCCCCCCCACACCCCTCATGTGTGCGTGCTCTGGAAAAACAAATGCACAGAGTAAGAAGTGTGAAGAACAGAAAACCAGGGTCATTGGCTAGCTGGTACTCGGTGCAAGTGAAGACCAAAGACAACATAGCACTGGAGATCCAGTTTATTTGTAGAGCTGCAGCTACAGAACAGACATGCATGTGAATTATTATGAAATCTAAACAGGAATCTTAATTACTGCTTGCTTGGTTTTCAGTGGAATCCGTACTTGGGGTTTTGTTTTAATTTTCTTCTGTTGAGCAAACACTGAAGCCATAGATCTGAAGACAGCCAGCTCATCTGTTTGTGTTTCCTTTCTCTTCTTTACCTTTTCCCTATTCCTGTGAATCTCTTAGACACAGACAACTTAGTTACGTGGTACATGATGTCTAATTGACCTTTACCTCATTAATCAGTTAAATGATTCAGCTATATAAAATTACACACTATCTTGCAGACTCAGAATCCAACCATTACAAGCAAAAAAACCTTCAGTGGCTTTTAGGCTCAGAACCAGCTAGTGACTATGAGGATAGCAGACAATTACACCAACAAAGGGATGAGTTGGCTGCTTTCGTTGCTTATAAACTATGAGACAGTAACTTAAGTCATTCTGTTGGAGACAAAAGTGCTGTAGTCTTTAAGACCCACTTACTGGTGGGTTTGTTTATTTCTGGCAAACAAATAATCTGTATCAAATGAAATTACAGACTCATAGAATCATTTAGGTTGGAAAAACACCCTTAAGAACATTGTGTCCAACCATTAAATGTCTTTGAGTCTTTCATTTCCAGACAATTAATTATCAGCTGATGCTGATTTTATTTAAAATATGTGAAGCACTAAGCACTTTCTATTATATTTTTTCTACTGGTGCTAAAAAATATTTTTCTTTGAGTTATATTGAGCTATTCTTGTGAGTTTCCAAACCAGCCAACAAACAAAAAGAAACGCAGTATTGGATTTCATAAGGAAATAAAAATCATTGCTCTTGTAAACAAACAAAACCTGTTAAGTCTGTACATCAGAAATCCTGCTAATGAGTGTCCCATAATGTGGAACAGTTAGGCTGGAAAACTTTGATTTGATGTGGCATGAATTTGATATTAAGCCGCAGATTGGGTTGTTGGGTTTTATTTCATATACTTGCAGGCAAGTAATTTTCTTCTACTCCCACCATCCAAGTTAGTATTTATACATGAGAAAGAGAAGTTGAACCAATAAGCCTATATGACAGTAAAAAACTAAACTTAATCACATTATTTCCTAGAGTAAGTTTTCATAATGTAATTCAGGCAAATAGTTGCTGTATGTTGGCACTAACTTCGAACTGATGTCTGGCTGGGCGTGTCTGATCATCAGACCATCCCTCACACGCTTGCTCTAACCCCAGGATGGGGAGGGATTTCTGTTCTGACACTTTGGATTTGCAGAGAGAAGAAAATTCATATAGAAGGAAAGAAATGAAAAAAACTTTAGGCCAGTAAGTTTTCAGATGAGACAAAAGAAGCACGAAGTCCTATTTATTGCACAGTTCTCTGTTGGGTTTTTTTAGGTTTCACAATACAACCAGACTAAACCACTACCTCCCCAGAGTACACTGCGTGCTTTTTCTATCTCCATCTGCGTAACGGTCAGTCATCCCAGCTAAAGGCTTTGGCAATATTAAAATGTAACTGTAGAAAGGCGGGCTTTCTTAATATTAGTCAAGGCAACCCAATGCTGTATTACTCTTTCTTCTCTTTCAGTCTTCTTTTCAGCCTATTATAATGCAAGAGAAGTCAGTCTAGTAACTAAGCCAACAACAGTAATTACAATGTAGCCAAAAAATGAAAGGCAAAGTGCCAAAACCTGTAGTACTTGAAGACAAAATTATACATGTCCTCTTTTCACAGGAATTTAGCAGCAGTAGACTAGGAAACTCATTGCTTTTGGACGGATCCTAGGCTTTAACAGTGATCCTGAGAGATGTTATCATTCTGAACCATCCTTCAAAGGGATCGCTGCTGTTACAGCTTGTACCAGGGCTGGCTCACACTGAGCCATGCAACGAGATCTGCGGCGTGCGCTTCATTCTCCAGAGCACCACCACAGCGGGGGGCAGAAACATAAGAAAACTCATTATGAGCACTGCAGCAAAAATGACCAGCAGTATTTCCCACGGGGCCAGGATTGTTTCCACTATGATTTTCTCCATGTCAAGAGTCTGAAGCTGTAAGGCAAAAAATACGCTGCATTACTTTCTCGCAAATAGGCATTTGTTTTACCCAGCACAGGGTTATCAGCCAATTTTGCTTACTATTTTTTCATCCTGAAGAACAAAACCATTTTCTTTAGCTGCAGGCCCCAGAAAAGCTCCTTCACTCTTTCTCTGTCCCCTCAAGAACCTCCATGCAGCATCAGCCTGCCTTTCCCTTTTGGCTTGGTTGCAGTTTCTGATTCTAGCATAGACTTTATGTCCACCTCGAAACACCATTCCTGACTCTTGGGCAAGCCTTTGTCACCTTCTCTTTAAAATTTTGATTTTTAAGGCCCTCCCCTCCCCAAAATGATTGTTACACTGACATTTATCAAAGCTAAAGCTGAGAATAAAAAGATATGATGGAAAGAAGGGAGAACTCTTAAGTTATCTGCCACTAGAATGTGTATTTTAACTTTTTTTTTTTCCCTTTAAAGTAGGCTTTAGAAACTTCAGCTTGACAGAGAACACCAATGGATACTCAGTAAAGAATTATGTGCTTTGAGAATGACTACAGTAGTATTTTAAAGAAACTGTCAAATCTGTTGAAAACTAATTTCTATTTGAAATGTTTTAATCAAACAAGTATGAGCTTAAGACACAGAAAGGTTTAGCAGCCAGGCACTGGGGCATGCATGCAGAGCAGAAGCCAAGCAGGTAATCTCAAGTATTTAGTTTTGCAAAATAGAAAAAGAAAGAGTAGACCAGTCAGGAAGGAGTCGAATCACATTGGTTTTGAGAAAAGGAACAAGACCTGTTAACAGGTGAGTCCTAGTTAATCAAGGGCTCCATGCAATTCCTTCAGCACAGGAGTCACACACCTGAAAGCCATAGCAAAGCCATGAGGAGGGTGAATGTATAAAAGGTGGTGGCCAGAATTAAGCAGGGTTTTTTTCCCCTCTAACTTCTTGCTAGTGTATCCTGACAATAAGGAGGTTTCCTGAGGGGCTACAGTGCTGATTCCAGCCTGGGAATTTGGTCTGGATTTCACCAGAGTAGATCTCAGGTTTGCCTATCACTTTTCAGATGGAGTGGTATAATGGATTTCTGTCACTAAATCATGGCCCTTTTGAGAAGGGGAAGACTGAAACAGGGTTGATAGAGTATGCTTATTTGGACTGCTTATTAGAGTAGCAGAACATGAGTATATATGGGAATCTAGTGAGTTGCCAGCAATTTTGTACATGGCTTAATAGTGTTAACATTGCCCTCAGCTCAGAGTTTTTTGCTGTGGCCTGTAAGGAGAAGCAGCAGGTGTCTGGTAATAAATTGTGGAGGATTTAGGCAATAATGTTCCTTAATGAAGGCTAGCTATCTGTTAGGCAGACCCTAAATGGTTCTCTTGGCTGCTAAATGAATTGGAGATTCTTAGTCAGACTGTAGCTCTCTGGTTCAAACCTTTCTTGTATGCTTACCTTCTCCTCTTGCTGTTGAGGTGTCAATTCAGCCTTTTTTGAGAGAGGGATTCAGACTTTGACAGAGGAAAACATATTCTCTATCCAGATTCAGCTGCGCTTGCCCAGCCAGGGTTGGTATCTGCCTTGCAGCAGTGCAGAGCCCTTTTCAGAAACCTCAGCTCTTTCAAGGCTGTGTCAAATTTTGCAGTTCAGATTAATGTCAAGTCTTGCAAACAAGGGAAAAGTATGGAGGATGTGGGCAAAGCTCTCCTAGCCCAGAGCCTGGAGCATGCTCAGGGCAGCTGCCTCCCTGTCCCCCAAGCCACATACCTGTGGCAGGGCA
>NW_010291667.1:0-4952 GCF_000700745.2 Antrostomus carolinensis | reverse complement strand
CCGCCCCACGCTGCCCGCCGGGCCCCGGTTACCGGTACAGGTGAAATAGTCGAACCAAGGTCTGGCTCTCTGGCCGTCCCAATAACGCTCCCTTCAGATGCGAGAAAAGGGAAGGGAGTTTCTTTCCATCTTCATGGTAATCGCCTCCCTTGTCCATCTCTCCTCCCGCCAGTAACTGCCACAGCCCCACGGCCCCTTTCCTCAGGCACCCAGCTCGAACCGCTGGCAGAAGCAGGTGTTTCTTGAAGGTCACTCTACATCAAGTTTTATGGCAGAGGATGTGTGTCATGTCAGATCGTTTCCACCTTGAATTTCTGTCTCTTCCAAAGGTGGATGACAAGCAATCACTTCCCATCCATCCATCCATGCCTTACACCTGTACCATTCTGTACGCTCGGGGAGATCCACGCGCTCTGTACAGACTGTTCCACGGCTGCAAGAGCTGCTAGCAATTTTTGTCCCTGTAGTTACTTAGAATATTCTAAGTAACGTACTACAAGCTTGTTGAAGAAGAGTATTATTAAAACCATTTTTTGAGCTATATTGATTTTTTTAAAAAACTTTTTTTTAATTGGAGGAGGGGAAAAGTAAAAAACTTCATGAAGAAACTTCTTAAAGACAGCTCAGGGTCAGGTACTTTAGGGTCTTTTAAGTTTTTCTAGAATTCAGAATTCTCAGAAACAAGACAGTTCTGTAAAAGTTTACCAAACAATTTTGGTATTACTGATGTTGCTGGGGTTTTTTGTTTGGGATTTTCTTGTGTTTGGTTTGGTTGTTGGTTTTTTTTAACAGATCTCACTACAGAAATTTAAAAGTACCTGAGATCTTATATTCAAAAGAATTCATGTCTGTTATAATTTTGTTAGTAACACTGTAAATCTACAATTTACATGTGAATGCCTTATACATGCATTTATATTATCCAGTTCACCATGTGAGATGAAATGAAGATTACTAATAGTTTAAACATATAGAATAATGCAACGTTTAAGCATGAATAGGTGGGTGTTCATGCTTTGAAAACAGTGTATATAGGAAGCAGGTGTTTAGAGGTACTTTTAATTCCTGAAGCAACAGTAGAAACGTCTGTTAACTGAGTTCACATGAAGTTGAAGGTTTTCTGTTGGTTTCAGTAGACTTTTAGTCAGGCCCCTAAAATAAGTCTCAGTTTTAGCTTCCAAACCTGGCATGCCTATGTGTAACATAAAAAACTTATTTTTATAGAAGAAAGTAATTTTAACAGATTGCTTTTTGTTGTTGTTGTTATTTTGGTATAGTTTATACATGGGTTTTATTGTTTCCAGAAAATGTGGACTGCTTAGATCGTTTTTCTTGTAAAGACTTCCTTGCTGATGGCTTTTAAAGTGACTGATACTTTCTATCTGCTGATTGAACTATTATTTCAAGCCTTGTTTTCATCTTACAGTGGTCATCACCTCCAGAAGCCATCGAACGCTTTAAATCTCAAGAAATATGGTTTGCCCCACCTCAGTTCTATGAACTGTGTAGGCTGTGCAACTTCTCTTCACTGCACGAGCTACACAGGTTCAGCTCTGATCGAGCTCTAGAGGGGTGTGAACGTTGGATGCCTGTGATATTAACTGCTTCAGATGGCTACATTCAGCTATTGCCAGGTAAGAAAACAGATAAGGTTCTTTTAAGTATATAAAAGCTTGGCAACTGATACATACTCAAGCCACATGACATAAACCAGTCTATAACTAAGGAAAATATTCTTTTAAGTCAAGTTACTGCACACTTTTTCTACTGTTTGGCTTCCTTCTTGGATACAGCTAATAATGACTACTGTCAGACAAGCTACTGAATCAGACAGGCAGCACAGTGATTTCTGTACTTACTCATCATCTCACTGTCTCATATGGTTGGAATGAATATGTTTATTTATTAAGAAATTCTAGCATTTCAACTTTTTTTTAATCTGAAGTATTAGAACTCCTCCTCTTTAGTCCATTTCAGTGGGAATTCTCATTTACTTCAGTTGTGAGTTTGTCTTTGTAAGGGCAAATGGATCAAGCACAGCTCAGTATCAATCTTCCCAATTGTGACAGGGCAGTGGTCTAAAAAGATAAACTAATTCATTTTCCTTCTGCTCCTTCTCCTACTTAAGTCTCTCTCATTTCATAATAATGTACATTTTTGCCTTCTCCTTAAGAAAAGTGGCATCTACTATTTATTCTTTTCTGCTTTTTTAGTTTGCTTTTCATTATGCTTTCTCCTGTCTTTTTGGTCACAACTGACTTCTAGAATTTCTGTATTTGTGGTATATTAGCAGTCTTGCATGAGAGTCACATGCATTTATATGGCACAACACCATTTTCTTTAACAAAACAGAACAAAGTAACAGTTTCTATTTTTAGTCCTACTGTAGTTTATCTTTATACACTTGGAAAAGTATTTGCCTTGTTCTCCACCCACCAAGTTTCATGTCCCGATAAATATTAAAAAATTGCTGGTGTCATTCAAAGGACTGAAAAATAAGGTATACAATGTATAACAAACTTTTCTTCTGTCCCCAGGAGATGAGTTATATCCAGAAGATCCAGATTATACAGGAGAAAAGAAAATAGTAATGTCAAGAGATAAGAAAGTTGAAGATCTCATGAAAGAGGGTAGCGTATTTCACAGGATAGTAATAAAAAACATCAACAATCTTGCTGTTTATGTTAATATTCAAGCAAAATATAAACACATGCATCCACTGATGATAAACTCTGATTGTTCAGATTACAATAGCAGATTATAATATTTGTTTAGTATAAAGCTAGAATATTTTTAATTATATATGTATTCATTGTGGCTTGGGTCCTTTTCTAACCATTGCCAAATGGTCAGGAAAAATACTCTTTTGTCCTGCCAAAGCGCTGTGTGTGTGTGTGTGGTTTGAGATTTGTGTGTATGTAATTCTTTGAGTCTCTGAAACAGCACAGTTGTGCCAGTTACAATGTTTGGAGGCTACTGAAAATTTAACATAGCCATAATTATTGATTAACTTAAATGCAATTTGATAGTAATTACACTGAGCCATTATCACCTTATTCTACTTACTAATTGCAGAATATGCTGCAACTCTGGTCTGTTGGGTCACACGGGTCCTTTTCTCACTGAAAATTTAAGCATATATTTTGTTCAGAACAAGTATGCTTTCAGCTGAAGAATTCTTTTACTATGCCTTCTGAAGTTATCCATTAGACAACTGTAATGTGTGTCTAGGAATTAATGAAATCTTCCATTCCCTATCTGCTGACATCTCCCAGTCTGTTCTCTTTGATTTTTGGGAAAACCAGTGTATATGTGTATATATAGATTTACTAGCTAAAACTCACTTTTAAAAAATAGTATTATAAAGTTAACATTTATATTCAATATACATGAATTCTTTCTACTAATCTGTTCAAGACTTTATGATTTCCAAAGGTAGAGATAGTTTAGACAAACTAAACCATCTATCAGATCAAGTGCATTCTTAACATTTTTATTCATGGTAATTTTTATCTTCAAGTTGTCAACAATTTACAAACCAGAAAAATAAACTGTTTAGTTCCAGAAAGATACCAACAACTTCAGGGAATAATGTACTATCCTGGAAATACCCACTTCCGTACTTCAACTTCCCACATTTTTACTTGACTAAATAAATCTGAAATGTAAGCACTTTAGAGGAAGGCTTGATGCTGCTTTTTTGTTCTGGATTTTTGTTTGTTTGATTTCATCTTTTTTGTGCAATAAGTGGAGTAAATGGAGCAGTGATGTAAGTTGTCCTTTATCTGGAAGAAGAATGAATGATGACTTGAGATTAGACAGTAAAGTTGGTCAGAAAGCTCTGTTTCAGCTTTTGTTCTGTATTTCAATTAAAATATTCGGCAATATTTTAATTAAATTGGTTTGTGGCATTCATTTGGATTAGAAAAAGAAACATGTCTTTCTCTTCTCTCTGAACATGTTGACTGTTCTTGGTTTTGCAGACCTTGTTGAAATTCATATACCTCTGCTAAACATGCATGATGTGAAGCAGTATATTATATATATTGTGTATTACACAGTATGGTATTTCCTTCAGAATATTCTGGCTAACTCTTCCCAACATGCAAACAACAGGAAATTTTTTTTCCCTGCCCACAAAAGCAAAATGGCCCAGTAGGGGGAGCGGGAAGGCCGAAGAACAAAAAAACCTAACAAACAATAACAAAAAAGTAACAAAAATGATACCATTTTACATAGAGAGTGATGACAAATGTTAAATACAAGCATAAATGCTTTAGAATATACATATTGTAAATACTTGTTCATATTAAGTTAAAAATATTGATTATTAAAGCTATAATTTCAAAATATTGAGCCACTCAAGTATGGGCTTCTGGCCAAAGAGGTGGGCTTTACTTCCCAGCTGTATGTTTCATCCTGTTCTCTGGGATTGGCACCCTGTCTGGTACAGCCTTATGCAAAATTTAATCAGGCCTGAGACACCTTTTAAAAAAAAACCAACAAAAAACACAAAACCAAACTGCAGCTCTGAATAGAAAGGGTAGTATATAAAAGAATTTTTAAAGAACAAAAACAAACAAACAAACAAAAAGTAAAGAAAAAAGTAGGTGCTTTATCACACAGCTTTAGATGCTAGAGTGAAATAACATTTTCTATAAGGCTTCAATGCTCATTTGCAAGAGCGGATTTCTGTTGTGGATAGGCAGGTATGGCAGTAGCATTGCTGGACTCCCCGTAGAGAACCGCCGGGTGCTCATCCTCCCCAACTACATCATCTTACACACCTTGCAAAAAAAGCTGCGCTTCAGCCTTTGCAGCTCCTGGCAGACACAGGTGCCGCAGGAGCCCTGGCTGTTCGCGGTGCGGGATGCGGCCCTGCCCCGGGCAGACACCGCCCTGGGAACACCCTCAGCCCGCCGCCCTCCAGCTGCTCCGCCGCCTGCGCGCCC
>NW_010291666.1:0-24134 GCF_000700745.2 Antrostomus carolinensis | reverse complement strand
GGGCGGGGGACAGGAGAGGGAGGGGAGGAACCCAGCAACTATCAACACATGCTATTAAATTTCAGGTGGACTACAAGGTTCCCTTTTATGTAACAGTTTACTGCCTAACAGATGTTATGACTGTTGACCAGTTTGTCTAACTTTAAGGTTAAAGCTATGCTAGAACACGACACTTTTCCTCTTACAAATGTATTTTCTACAATAGTAAAACCTGCAAAAATAAGAGTATAATGCTGCTGGCATGTGTTTCTCTCAGGTAAAACAATGAGAAGAATAAAATTGTGTGCTTTTATTCTTAAAAGGAATTAGCTAATCATTTAATGGAGTTTGTGAGTATGTGCATATAAAGTTTTTATAGACCCTCTGCTGTAAACTCCATCGGCTGACAAATAATTCAGACTTCATAGCTCTTTAACGATTTCTGTCACTGATTTCTTACAAAACTTCATGGAAGTGAACAGGTTGAGATCTAAGATGTTTAAATCAGCATTTAGTCTAGTGGCTGGTGCTTTTTTCTTGTGTCAGAGGTCACATTGGTCTACAGAGCTTGCTTGTAGCCCCCGGACGAGCCCTAAACAGCAGGTATACAGGCAGCTTCTGGCTTCCCCTACTTTATTTTGGTGACAGCGTCAGCTTAGGCAGTCTCTGCTGCCATTCATTTCTGCTCCCATCTTGCCCCTTTTTGGCAGGAAAAACATTTGCATATTTGCACAGCAGATCAGCGGACTGGTCCAGTTTTTGGGTTTGCTTTCTGTCCCTCTAGTTTTCCAGTAGCCTTCTCTACAAACACAGCTGCAGCAACCACCACTCAGAAGTACAGTGAGTCGCGATGCTCAGGATAACTGCTGAATGGTTAAAGCAGTTAAGTGCCAAATTTTTATTTTTATGGAAATTGCCATACCACCAGTCCATGAAATAATGCTTCCACCTCTCCTTTGTCAGTGGGGCCCATGGGGGGATATGAGCCTAGAGATGACAAGTGATGTCTTTATTTTGAATAAGGTAATTTTGTTCCCTCAAAATCCATTTCTACATGGACATATTTTGGAAATTATAACTTATTTTATTTTATTTTTGTTTTATTTTTGAACAATGACATTTAAGAACTATGAAAATAACTACAATCAACAGGTCATGCAAAAAGGATCTGCTTCTTTCTCACATCCTTGGCCCCAGTTTTGCACTTATTACTTGAATGAAATTCCCCATCACGTGGGATGAAACTCTCTAATGTCAACAAAGTTAACCTGCCCTACATTTTTTCAGACGAAATGTCTGGCTTCTCAAAATCAAACTATTTCAGTTCTTAAACAAAACAACTGCTTCCTTCACCTGATTTCAAGAGGGACTTTGCAAACGAAAAAGTGTCTCTATGGTGTCTACCGCCTTTGAGTGATTGCTGCTCAGCGGTTTCTCTTAAGAAAACTGCATAATCGAAGTTAGACAATGGGTAAAACAATGAATATGAATGACTCTGGAATCTCTGAGCTCCTTTGTTATGCTGCCACCAATGTACACAAGAAAGGAGCTATATATGGGACCATATGAGGTGATCAAAACATTAACCAGACATTGTAACCGTTTTTCAACATTCTCAGCCCCGAGTGTGTGTTTGAAAGAAATGTGCTACTTGGAGCACAGCCACTCTTTTAGTGTGCCCAGCCTCTATCTTTGCTTACTCATGGTGGTGGTGGTGACAGAAGTGCTGATGCCGGTCCCCGAAGCAGTGCTAGAAATACCTCCCTCTCCCTTCCTCACATTCAAAGCTAATCCAGAGCCCTGTGAAGGAAAGACATGTAATTTTATAGCAGCTTGTCCAGAAACTAGCAGTGAAATGCATAACTTTATTGTTGGCTTTCCTAAAAGTATACTCTAAATAATAATTAAGTCATAAATATTTGAGGGCCAGGCTGCAATACCGTGACAGACGGCGTGGCCAAGGTCAAGCATGGCCTACTTCTGTGGGACATGGTGGTGCAAGGGCTCTCCTGGGGCCCTGCCGACCTCCTCCCCGCCGGGGGTCCAGCCCTGAAGGGCTACAGTCCCTGGCAGCAGGGCACTGGGGTGCCCCGCTTTTCCTGAGCTGTTTGAGCATGCCACCAAACAGGCTGTAAAATCTGCCTCTGTCCCTCGCTGTGTGCAGACCTCCCTCCTCACTGGTGCTGCACGCACCTTCACATTTTAAGGCTGCCTATGGCCAAGTATCTGTCCCCATCTTGGGGCTACCTATTTCACTGCTTCAGTTGGAAGACTCATCGTTATCCTGTATCTTAAACTCCCAGTTCCTATTAGCCGTCTTATTTACAGGGTGCTGTTTATTTCCAGCTGGTTTAGGAAGTATAATATATGGAAAAGCTTAGTTATATTTGTGTATGTGTGTGCCTGCCTGCCTATGTATACAGACAAAGAAAAATATTAAACTCCTATCTGGTAAAAATATGAGATTATTTTAAATCCGTTAACTGAATCTGAAATAACTTTAAAAATAAATAACATTTTTCTATAAGAAAAATTACTAAGTGGGAAATTACAGCACATTGTAAAAAAAATGACCTTAAGTCAGAAAAGAGTGTATATGACCACGTTGTGTGGCTACTTTGAGGTATTGTTTTTAAAAATATGGTTAAACAAATCATTGATTGATACTACTGATAATGATAATGATAATGATAATAGTCTGGTGCCGAGTTTACTGTGTGTTCTCAGTCACAGTTCTTTAAT
The DNA here is from genome assembly GCF_000700745.2 of Antrostomus carolinensis. Taxonomy (NCBI): domain Eukaryota; kingdom Metazoa; phylum Chordata; class Aves; order Caprimulgiformes; family Caprimulgidae; genus Antrostomus; species Antrostomus carolinensis. The sequence continues at coordinate 21,413 of NW_010291666.1, read as the reverse complement.
TTATAGAGATACTTTTTGGAGTAATTTAACAAAAATTAGGAGATAAATCCAGTGAGAATTTTTCATTCTAGTATCTCATTAAAACTACCTCTTAGGGTTGGTTAATTTCGAATGCTGTTTGTTGGGCAGTCTTTGTAAACATAGTATGCTTTAGCTGCTGACCTGCTAGTTAGTAGGTCACGTATCTAGTTCCTGGTCGGGGTGGTTTTCTTTCAGGTGATCTGTATAAAATAGCTGTTTTTGAGATCTAACAAGACCAGAGCACATTGTAAAATGACCTTAAGTCAGAAAAGATTATATATGACCATGTTGTGGGGCTACTTTGAGGTATTGTTTTTAAAAGTATGGTTCAAAAAATCATTGATTGATACTACTGATAATGATAATAATTTGAAGCCCAGTTTACTGTGTGTTCTCAGTGACAGTCCCTTAATTTATAGAGATACTTTTTGGTATAATTTGAGAAAAATTAGGAGATAAATCTAATAAGAATTTTTCGTTCTAGGTTCTCATTGAAACTACCTCTTACTGAAGTCCAAAGTATTGTCTGACAGCAGTCTCTGCATGCAATGCAAATCTTCCTGCAGAGGTGAGAGAGAGAGTAAAGAACTTTTAAAACTGAAGTAACAAATTGTTTTGTGAAATATGTATTTAGTTAATTAAAAATGAAGCTGCCTGTCACTACAGTTACAATCAAGTACAATGTAAGCAGAATGTACTTGGTAAAATACTGAAGTTTTCTTTTTCCTTCAAATTATAATATTATCATACACTGATTAACATATTTTTTTGGTAATAAAGCATTAGTTACTACCTCCGTTATATAAAATTCTCTGTAATCATTATTTTAGGTGTGTGTTAGAAACAGCAATGAACTCAAGGACTGGTGATTTATGGCACAGTTGACTGCATAGCCAGGTGCCAGCAAGAAGAAAAACCCACAGACAAAATTGTATTTCTTTCCACCTGGCTACATACTGAAATGACTGCAGAAAGATACTGTTGTGAGCAAATCTAGCCATTTTCACGACCTTCAGTGGCACAATATTGAAGAACTTCTAGTGTGTTGTTATGCCTCAATTTATTTTTCCTCATGTTACAGAGTTTTTGGAGGAACAGTTGAGCATATTGGGAATATATTGACACTGGTGTGGTTCCTCCAAAAGCAGGCACTTTTCAGTACCTTCTCGGTCATGGCAGAAGCCTGTGCCCTTGGCCAGGTGTGCAGGCTCTCTACCCAGTACAAAGAAGTGCAGCATCCAAGGAGCATGACAACCTACCTTAACTATCTCCCTTTTCTCATCCACTCACAAACTCACATCTTAGATCACATTCCATGGCCCCTTCTCAGAGTTTGGTGCAAAGACTTTCCTTTTAACACTGTGAGTGTATGTGAGGCACAGAGAAACTAGCAGTGAGAAGATGGAATGGGGACTAGGGTTAAAAAGTCAAGTCATTCTTTAAAAAGACAACAAGGGAATGACAGAGGGTCACACAGTCTTTATCTTTTAGTAAGATACTAAAACTTAAAATATTAGTTTAAACAATTGAAATAAATTTTTCAGTCAAATTATTCAGATATGTTGACATTTATTGCAATATGACAACTTGCTACTGAGTATAAATGTTATGAAAACTTTATTTCCATTTAGATCTTAGCCTTAAGTTTCTGGTCAGGCTACATCAATAGGCTGGGTGTGCATCAAGGTGCATTGCTGATATTGGAAGGAAAACATACTATTTTGTTATGGGTTCTCAAAATGCCAACAGAGAAAATGTTTGTGCAAATGCAAATGCAAACAGAAAATGAGCATTGTTCAGGATTTCCCACCAAGAATCTTGTAGACCATATGTTGTAAAATTAATTTATAAAGCCATTTCAGGAGTGACCTACATATCAAGCCAAGTGGAGTTCTAAAAGCTTCCACCTAATCCCTAACGCAACCAGAGATGTTGGCATTTTACAACGGTTACTACATGGTAATACTGGCAACAGTTCTACAAGCAGCACATATTAGACTAATTACCATTAAACTATATTAGTTTCTCTTGATTTCCTGGCTAAAAGCTCAGAAGATCTTACCATTTTCCATGTGATGTGCTTGCCAGATTTTACAGAATTCTCAGGACTTCATAAGTAATATAACACCTTGTGTGAAGTCATTTCAATACAGCAATTGTTTTGTCGCAGAAATGATCCTCAGCCTGGCTCTGATCTAATAAACGTTTGTGAATGCTGCTTTGCCCTTGCCCACCTGTTTTATGTTTCTCCTCCTTCCCTTATCTACCTTTTCCACACAACAAGACAATCCAAAGTGTGGGCCATTTAAGTGTCACCAGGTCTGCAAGGCTTGAAAAGCTCTGCCAGTTAACATAAAAAAAAATCACTGTCGGTTTCATGGGATCACATTTCTCCACTGCAAAGAAAGTCAAGAGGAGAGGAAAGGTAGCTTTAGAGCCCAGGTTTGAATGAGGACACTTTGTGAATGTGAATGGAAACTCTACATTCTTTGTTATTTTAACAAGCTGTGTCTGTTCTCCTTGAAAGAAATTGTATGAGAGAAGATTGGATTAAGTAGTTTTTATTTTATTTCAATGTGCTTGTGCACTTTTACAAAGATCAACTTACTTACCCATGTAATAAACTCTTGTTTTACAATAGTACTAGTGCATATTACACCACTGCAGGTATCTGCAAAGTATGGAATCAGAGCAGGGAAACAAAACATTTGCTTCTTTTTGTGAGTGAAGCATATATCATTACCATCATTCAGTATGTCAGATATAACTTGAACCTTTGTAAGTCAGTCAGAGCAATACTGAAGTGCCACTTAATCAACTTTGAGCAGTTTGCATTTATTCAGATCGCTTTCTAACTTTTTGCTATTTATCATTTAATAGGTTACTGTTCAGTCTTTATAGTCTGTCATTATTGAAGTAAAAGTGATAAAAATCCTGAAACTTTCTTCAAGATTAAAACATTTTCATAACCCATAAGAAAATTTGCCTTTTAGCAATCAAACACCTCTTCATTACAGGCATTTGTGATTTTACACAACAGTAATCTGTAGAAACAAATATAAATATAAATATTTAAAAGAGATTAAAATAATCTGCAATTATCATTAAGTTACAGGAAAAACTCTGTCTTTTAAAGAATTTATTTGATCTTTTACCAAATTAAAAGATCTTTAACAAGGCACTTATTATTTTAAAGTTTTCCTGTGTGCCTTGTATTTCTGGCTCCATCTAAACTGATTCTAGGAGAAACAGGCTATTCAGTCAAAGTTATTGCATTAATTTACAAAATAATTTTAGCAATGTGATGTATTTGCTATAGAGTTTAATGAAAGAAGGTGGCTGAGAAACAGCATAAATAGCAGTACTATAAAGAGGTTAGTGAAATAAGAGGGCATTAGAAGGAAAGAAAATAATTCTGAGTAAAATATATATGTCTGAAGAAAAAGAGCATGAGAATTAAGTTGCAGTAAGTCTTATATATGCCTTGGTTTAGAAGGATAAATGAGGTTCTCTATGTTACATAACCATTGTTCTGGCTTTCTTTTTTTTTTTTTTTTTTTTCCCTTCTAAGAGTAAACTTCTTTCCTATGGAATCACAAATATCTACAGAATTTAAAACCTTTCTAGTGAACACTAAATTGAGTCTAACACTGCTTAATATTTGCCTTTAACAGAAAAGAAAATTTAAATCAAGTTGAGTTTCATTGCAAATGTTCTGATCAATCCAAAGGAATGTTATCATACAAGAAGTTCCTCATATAGTTATCATACAAGAGTAGCTGAATCAAATAAGAATGTGAGAAATTCCAGGAAGAAACTTAAAAGTCTGTTGTGATAATCAGAACTATGTTACTGTGAGCCGGAAAAGGACAGAAAAGGAGGAAAAAGCTTGCATTTTACAGGAAAAAACTTTAAATTAAGTTCACTTGGTCTTTCAGTAGTATTAGGTGGAAGTATTTTAAATGAATCATGGGAAAAAAAGTTTATAGGATCAAATAAGATTATTCATGACAAATTTGCAGAGAAAGTTGTGCTAGAATTGTGATTCTCACTGAGGTGCTCTAGACAGATAAAGTACCATATAATATTATGAACAATCTGTTTGTAAGATTATTCTGGTGTAATACTGGATATTTCGAGAAATTCACATACTATGGAGAAGTACAGATAATAGGTTCTAGGGTTTAAGATGGATAAAAAGCATGTTAATTGGAAAGAAACATAATTTTTATTTTTACTTCCAGGGAAATGCAGCACAGGAAAAGCAGGCATATGCCTTCATTCACTTTTCTGGGCATCTGCTGTGGCTCTATCACTTCACTCAATCTGCAAAATTCAGTCCAGAGTACCACTGTGTGTAAGTCAGTCACAAAAACATGTATTGATTTCACAGAACTGTTAAGTTACTAACAGCTAATATGTTTCAATAAATGCTGTCAGAGTAGGTTAAATCTATGATAATTCATGAAGTATACTCGAAATTTTAAAATTTACAGTATTTTCCAAGAAATGAAAGTTACAAAATTTTAAATTATTAATAATAAACTTTTATAAATGCATGCATCTAAAATTATTTATAATACATATGAGAATATTGTAAGGATACATTAGATTTATGGTACAAAAAATGCTCTGTCAAAATCATGACAAAAAATATAAAAAGTCATTAGTGAATGAGAATCCTTTAATATATTTAATACCATAGAGGGGAAAATAGAACTAGGTATTTAAACCTAGTATTAGGTGTTTAAAGATCATTTATATGATCTTAAAGGTTACTTCCAATCCATACCATTCTGTGATTCTATGCCCAGAGAAGTTGTGAATGCTTCTTCCCTGGAAGTGTTTAAGGCCAAGTTGGATGAAGCTTTGAGCAACCTGATCTAGTGGAAGCTGTTCCTGCTCATGGCAGGGGGGTTGGAACCAGATTATATTAAAGGTTCCTTCCAACCCAGATCATTCTATGATTCTTTGTTTCTATGAAACATTTAAGACTATAGCTTAGTTTTTTCTTTCTTTAAAAAAATTCCCTTTTTATGGTGATGAGACATATTGGAGCTGGCACTTCTAGATAATTTATAGAAGCAATTGGGACATAATTTTTTTCCCCTATTACTTGCTATAATTTCTTTTCTTCTACTTGTGTTTCCCTTGTATGTTCTGGGAACACATATCCATGCCTTTTACAAGAAGTTGGTCTAGTCTCATCCTGTATTGAAAGCGATAAACCAGCAGATATTAGGGTGTCTTGAAGAGTTGTTCTTGTTGCTGTAAACAGCAAACATAAGATAGTAAAAGACATGAGAAGTCAATGTCTTGTACCAAGAAATGGAGAACAGGGCATTCTGGCATAGTCTATGGTAAACGTTCTAGCTGAAAAGAAAAACAAGAACAGAAGCCAAGGTATGCTTTGTACTATAAGAAAACCCATACAATATGAGTCTAGTGCACTCCAAAAACTCCTGAAGAACATACTGCTGTTGTTCAGAAGTTGTTCTTGAAATGAAGGCAAAGGTACAGAGGTGCTTTGGTTCTGTGCTTCCAAACAAGATTAGCTTTAATTCATATATCCAATTCAGTGTTTTTTAATTTATGTAACAGTTTTTGTTACTCTGGTTTATGAATAGGACTATGTTAGCTGAGGCAATTTAGTTATCACAGCAGCATCAGTGGTTTAGAATGAATCAACCATACTGTTACATAAACAGATCATGTCCTTTAAAAGATGTTAGTCTTCCAGAAAAGATCCAGTGCTGAAGTTAGTGGGTGAAACCCTAGCTCTCCTGAGTCAATGGCTTTATTGCTTACATTGTCCATTATCTACAAGAAGAATGTATTATCTTTGTTATTATTAGCTCAAGAATACCTCTTACAGCTTATTGTATACAAACAACTTGCTACTACCTCTTACAACTTCTAAACCGATCTGTTTCTAGATTAAAAAAAAAAAAAAGCTGATGGGCTTTGGTCAGATACTCTGAGCTAAACAGACTGTCAGATTTAGTGACAGAAAGTTCTTTTTCATGTCAGATTTTTCTTGGCATACTCAGCATGAAATTACTATGGTTTGAAGTTTAGCATGAGATTTATTTCACTCCTTTTTAACATAAAGTGTGACCAATTTCCTAGAATCATTTACACGTTTTTGTTAAAACATTCCTTGATATAACAAGAAACCCAGAATACTGGCAATACATTTTGCCACCCCTGTTCTTGCAATGTATCATTTATGTTACTTTCAAATTTTTGTTCTGTTGGTCTTTCTGTTTTAGGGTTTGGGGAAGATTTTTCAGGGATGTATTACTAACAATTATATCCTGAGCATTTATTAATCTCAAGGTTGGATGTCTGTGGAGGTTTGTATTTAATGGTTTATGTTCTTTCCACTTTTATGTTTCAAAATTATGTTAGATCCATTCTCATATATATGCATACCAAAGAGAAATGTGTCCTATCATTGCTGAAAGTTAAATCAATAAACTGAATCAATGTGCGTACAATGATCTGATGTTAGAGGAAAAAGGAGTTTTAAAGGAGAAATACAGAGGAAAACTTTATTTCTTGTAGGAGTTATTCTTGAAACTTAGCATTTTTAAAAAGAGTTCTAGATCTTCATGAAACTTTTATTCAACTTCCATTTAAGTACTGCAATTCTTTTGCACTAACTGTAGTGAGTGGTTATGGCATTCTGTAACTAAGGTTAATAAAATCACCATATGAAATCTTAAGAATTCTTCATTAAAAAACTTAGGATATACAACTTTCTAATTTACATTCTAATGTAAATGTAATTTCTAATTACATTCTACTGTCAGAGGATCATTTCTATATATTTCTTGGTTCTTCCAGTTAGAACTATGTGTATAACAGCAGAGCAATCCCATCCTCCATCTCCTAATTTCTTTCAGCAGTTTCCTGTAATTTAATTAAATTAAAAAATAATTTATTTTCAAGTAATTTTATCATGGACTGTGACCAACTGCAGATGACCCATCTGTTTGTAGCCTATTCAGGTGGAGCCGGGACAGACGCTCTTAGGATCATGAAGTTGCAAAGACAAAAGGCTTATTTTTATTGTATGTCTGCTGGTTTTCATAATGTTGACGGTAGAAAGTCTATCAATCAAATGGGTGACTGCAGCAGTTCAGAGTATTCAGCTCTGCTTTGCCTGTGGTCCTCAAGGAGTTTGCTCAGACCCTAGCATTTACTGGTTTGAATCCAGTTTGTTTACTGATTTGGCATATATGCAGTAGGAGCTTTGCCCAAATACATGCTTTAGGATTAGCCCTAATATTAAGTATCTACATAATGAACTGTCACAAAGAAATGCTGGATTTGTCAACCTTGTACAGCTGTACTTTGCATCAGCCAAACAATAAAACAGTCCCTGTTGCCTGGTGTTTATGTGCTGAATGATGTATGCCTGCCAACTATAGTGCTTGCAAAAATATGTATGAGTGATGTGGTCATGAGACTGCTGCTACTGGTGTTTAGTGGAGCAGTCTCATAAAAGAACAAAACCACTATCCCTCATATATGCATTGATAAACATTTTATCCTTGAATCAAACTGACCTAGGAGCATGTGATTGTTTTCTAAGACACAACTGTTTAGTTCCAGTTTTTAGCGTGTTATTTTATACTCCCAATTCTCTAGCCTTGTCTGTTTTAAGGAAAATAAAACATACTGGTAGTTTCAAAATTATATTATTTGTTGATGATTTCTCGATCAAAGTTTCCATGAATCCAGAGGAGATTTGACTAGTCTGAGTTTAGAAAGGTGTCAGACTTTATGACATGGGAATGCAGAATACCTTGGAAGCGTGGGCAGGACTTTTACCTTTCCAATTTCTCCAGAAGCCTTGTGGTACCTGCTGTACAAGAACTGTTTTATTGATGAGGAGAAGTGTAAACCCTGTAATTCTGTATTGCATGTAGTGCAATGCAGTTTGCTGAGTGACTTTCACCACTGAATATAAAAATATTTGCCCCATTGTCATTACACAGGGTAGAAAAAAAGACTGCAAGTTCACGTACTGTTTCTTTGTCCTGTTTCATTTCATTAAAACACAGAGGTAGGCCTCTGGACTCAGTAGGTTTCTGGACTGTCAAGGAAGCTTTGCCTTAGAAAAATGTAAAATGTTTCACAAACTGACATTAAACATGACAAAAAAAAAAAAAAGCAGCACCTTCTTTCAGTTATTGCTTGTTTTCTGTTTTTGCTTGCTTCTCCATTGTACAGGTGCTTCACTGCGCACAGCTGGTTTTCAGGCCCTGCCAAGACTAGTTGCAGAAAATAAAAATATTTGCCAGCTTTGCTTTAACAACAAGAACAAGAACAAGAACAAGAGCTTTTATTTCTTTGTACTCTATGTACAGGAAAGTAACAAGTCCACACTGCCTCCTTCACAGGAAGCTGGCACAGGGAAAACGTTGTGGGCTAGCAGCCAGGCATTTTGTGTAGACTGCTGCTACCAGTAACAGTTTTCATTGGCAGAGGATTTATCTTCAGTTCAATCCAAAGCTAGAAGCAGATTTCAGTGATTTTTTCATGTCTACCACTTTCTTCCTTATCTTGTGTCCATTATTCCCATCCTGAGATTCCCAGCTCTTCTAAATTAAGCATATATACCAACATAGAAAACTAACTCCTTCCATTTGCGGTGGCTAATACTACATTACTTTTATTACTACTTCAAAGAGAAAGCAGTCCTAGGTTGTAAGACTTTTCTGTTCTTGTTGCTATTGAAAAGAGATTTAGCTGAGCATCCTGTCTAATTTGAACATGAACATCACTTGTCCAGAGCAGCTTAGCTGAAAACCAAGCTTTCTGATTTACGCAAGACTAGGTGAGGGAAAATAAAATTTACAAATCCTTTATGAAAAAAAAAAAAAAAGGTCTTCAAACCACCTTGGTTAATTTTGAGAATGAGAAGAAATAATCTGTTATATTATTATGAGACTGCTTTCTCCCCCTAGTGTCAAACTTGAGACCTAGGCCCACATCATGCAATGTTGCCTCTACCCTAAGTAATCCCTAGAGCAGCGCAGGTGCTTAGCACAAAGTTTGCAATACAGGAAACTCCTTTTAATTCTAAAACGAAACCACTCCTTCCTCTCCAAAATGCACAATGAGTAAACTTACTGCATGGCTTCCTTTCCATGTGCACTCTGTCGAAGGCTATTTCTGTCAAACAGGGGCATTTGTACAAGGTGTTTATACAAACTGGGATAAACTCAACAAGTTGCTCATCTTATTTCTTCCCCTGAAGCTGTATGACAATTCAAATTAAGTATCTAAGAAGGTCTTGAGACTCAGAAACATTGTGAAGAAGAGAACTGAGAAATGCACAGTTGTAAAAATGAATGACAAATAGTTCCTCTGTGGCAGTGAGCAGTAACAAAACTCAGGAATCTATCTAAGCTTGTGCACGTGCATTTTAACCATGGTTACTGAAATCTGGCAGATTTATATTGCTAAATTTTCTGAAGCCAGGACTTTATACCAAACCACCTCCTCACACAGACTTCAGAATGGGAAGCAATTCTGAGATATGTACTTTTTTTCCTAAACTAAAGGTAGAAAAATATGTCTCTCCTCACTTGCCACAGACAAAGCATCTTCAATAGATGCACTTTGGGCCCACGTGACATCTCTCAGACATTTCTTGTCCATACTTTTATATCCACTGCTTTTCCCAGCCACTTTTCTCCAGGCAAAGGGCCAAAGGCACCCCTGAACATCAGATCTCAAGTCTTGACGTCAGTGGATGTCTGTAGTACCAAAAGAAGCCAAACTGGAGAAGTACAAATCTGGGTCACAACTCCTTTTGAATAGTCTGTTTAATTGTTCGTCCTCATCTAAGCTTGGAAATTCAGCTTTTAGTTTCCATTTTGCGTAAGATTTGCTTCTCCATTCTTTGTGACACTGAGACATTGCAGGATATGGGGAAGGACAAGTTCATTTACTCCTCTATCTCAGTTCCGCTCCCTCCCCTCCCCCGTTACTTGCACAATATAGTTATATATTAGGCGTCTTTATGTCAGCTTACAGACATTGTTAACTTTTATCATCCCTTATAATACAAAGGTAAATCTTTGCAAATTACTGAGAATCACTCATATACTTTGGCAATAAAATTTAAAGCAGTCCATTCTTTGTAATTTAGAGCATATACTAGCACCCATAACAGAAATGAGTGATCTAACAGAGGAGATACATACATATATATATTTCTGTTTCCAAGGTCACTTGCAGAGGAGCCCACCTAATTAACCATAAGAATATAGAAATTAAACATTAAGAAGGGATTTTAGTATAAATAGAGTTAAATACATATTTTACTATAACTTTGGGTTTGTGAAATAGTACAAACAATTAATAGAATTATAGAATACATTAATATGAGAAATTTACCTCTAAAGCTTCCTGCTTCTGAATGATGAAATACAGATCCAGAATTTTGTTACATGGAATAAATTAATCCAGTTTGAAAAATGAACTTTACTGTAAAATGAGTTTATACAGTAATTTATCCCTTGAATAACACAATCATTTCACAACACTTACTCATTGCCTACAATAATGTATTTATTCCTATCAAAAATCCACACATATTTTAAATACACATATATCTTAATTATGTATATATCAACCTAAAAAAATTGGAATTGTCTCAATTTTTCAGGAAATGTTTGGAAATTAAGGACTAACATAACCGTTTTGTGTCTACAGAATCCAAACAATGCTAAACTCAGACTCTGAATTTACAGGCTCTGGACTGTAAACAAATGTCATGAAAGATTTTCCCTAGTGCAGAACATAAATGGCAAAGAAAATAAATGATTTTTTAATCTTAAAATCAAAAAGGTTAATTAGGAATGAATATTCAAAATGGATTATTTTTTTCTTTCACAACTTAAAAAAAAAAATATTGCTAGTGAGTAGTGCTTTACAATATAATTGAGCCAAGAAAGCTGAAATAGATTTCTCTATTTCAAATTTCTTATACATAACTATGAGGTAACAGGGTTGCTTAAATTTCAGAAATCTCATCTCAAAAGAAACTTGACATTCAACTTTTTTTTTTTTTACGTCCTAGGAAGAAAAATTTGAAATTTTCAAAATTAGGGAAAATTTCTCATAATATTATTTGGTAATACCGACACATTTTGATCTAGATAAATTGCCAGACATTAAAAAAATGGAAAGATGTAATTAAAATTTGTTGTAACATTTAAAATGTTAATTTTCCCTTTGCCATATTGTGGGAAAGGTTTAGACATCTGATTTCAGTTCTCTCTGCTGGATAGCATCTTCAGGTATGGCTGTGTTTCCTATAAGGCACTTATATGACTGAGCTATTATGCAGCAGAAATAATGGAATAAGAGAATGTGTTCTGTGACATCTTTTTTCTACCACTATTTGGGTTAAGAAAAATATTATTTTTGTTACTTATTAATTAGTTGTGGGTTCTGCGTTTTACTGGAGGACAAGAAACTGCAGAAGATGGGCTACAATATGAAAAATGTCACAATGTTTCAAAGTGCATAGAATTACAATTCACATTTTTAGAAATTTATTCACAAAATTTGATGTGATATAATTAATGTGGTTGGATCTTTTGGCTTAATATATTATTCAGTGAAAATTTAGATGACTGTATTGAGCAACAATGTGAATTAAGAAACATCATTTCCTGTACAGCAAGCACTATAAATCTGTCATAAAATAAAATTTCCTATATACTATCCTTGACTTCAACGTTAACCTGAGGAAGGTACTCACACTCCTATCTTACTGCTTTGCTTTTCCTTACTGGCCCAGAACAGATGCCCCACTCAAACTGATTTCTATGGAGGAGTATTTTAGAAGCAGAGAATAATTAAAATTTCATTTAATTGAATTAGGCCAAGAATGAGTTGCTATCCTAGTTGCTAAGATAGCTACTTTGGGTATGGGAAAACATCTGGGTCATACTCCAGTGATTCTTGCAACTTAGATGAAACTCTGGAAAAAAAACCCAAACCCAAACCCCCAAACTAACAACAGCACACGTTTAACAAAAAATGAAAAAACCACTCATGTCATTGCAGTCTCTTCTACAGCTGTTTGCAGGACCACAGGACAGCTCAAGTTGAACTTGGGGTTCAAAAGGACCTCAGGAGGTCTCTAGACCAGTATCTTTCTCAAAGCAGGGACAGCTAGTGGGTCAGACTAGATTACTCAGGGCTTTATCCCATTCAGTATGGCCTTTTTAGCTCAATCATCCACCCAGTATTTTTCCATCTGGTTGCCACCCAGACTATACATCTTAATTTGGATAGAAAAGTACTGTGGGAGAAGGATGAGAAAAGAGGAAAATAATATGGACCTCTCATGCCTTGGATAAGTTCACCAATCACAAAACTTTTGCATTTGGAGTTCATGATGGGGAAAAAGGTGAGAACTGGCAGCATAAATTCTTCTTTTTGCTATATTTCCCAGTGGTAGTAGTGTGAGTTTTCCAAAACAGCTCTGGAAATATCTTCTTGTCTTTGATCCCTTCAGCAGATTTTGAAGAAAGAGAATGTAGTTCCTGAACCTTGGTCATGCTCCGTATGTGCCAGGCTCTGCCCTGTTCTGTTTTGTCAGGTCTGGGGGATTGCTTGTTGTGCACAGGGACATAAAAGTTAATGTCTCAGAAACTTGTCTCAAAATGCTGGTTGGTGAGAGCCTGAAGTGCTTTTGGATTTGTCAGTGTTTGAGCAGCTTGTTTTAGGTTGTAAAGTTAGATTAACGTAACAAGATTCTGCCTGTGTTCCATTTTTTGGGGCCAGTCTGTGAGGAGAGAGTTTGCTCTTTGTTCATCCAACACCATTTTAGAATCCAAATAAACTACATGTAAAAGGACAATGTAACCAGAAGGCTGCCTACGGAATTAAGATTGAGAATGTCAGGCCATTTTAGTGGATATGTTTTAATGGAAGGTTGTAGCTAAATGCTTATCAAGATGTTTATCTTTGGGCATTGATATTTAAAATAAATCTTTCAGGCCTGGAGCTGTAACCAAACTCAGCTATATACAATATTATCTCTTTGCTGAAGTGTTGCAGCACAAAAAGGAAAGAGTAGTCTTGGGGGAGAACTAGGCTGTAGTCCCCTCATCTGGCAAAGAAGAATCTTCCTCCTGGAAAGGTTACACTTAAGGAAATTCTGTTATGCAGCTGACCATTTACAGCCATTTAATATTAATTTTCCATGTGAAAATGTCAAAATAGTAGATTAATTGGGCTCTAGTTCATATAGATTGTGCATACATTTATTTTTCAAAAGTTCTTAAAATATTCAACAAAGAAAATGTGCTTTGGCTTTAAAGCCTGAAAGACTGTAAAAAAGAAAAGTGAAAGACTTCCCTTTCTGCATCTTGCACATAATGATATATATAAATACATATTATATTGGTTTGTGCATACACTAGAGTTTATAAAAGAGGTAATTTGCATACTAAGCCTCATTGTTGAAATCCAACATATTAAAAATGCTACCTTGATAGTATTTGTATGTTATAGAATCATAAGATGGTTTGAGTTGGAAGGGATGTCATGTGTTTATACTAGAAAGCCTGTCAGATTATAACATATAATGGGCTATATACTCATCTGGCAACTCTAACGCGTTACAGCAGCTGACAAGCCAAGTTCATACTCAACATATGTGAAGTTTTTAGTGCACAGAAATCAATAGCAAAATTTCCCATGATTAGGTGACTTCCCTGATCTAAAAGCTGATATCACTAGAGAAAGTCTTCCTTCTTACTCCTTCCTGATTTCCTAATGGATTCAAAACTCTATTGAAACAAAGAGATTTATTTCAATTTGTCAAACTGTATAGTAGCTATTTTTCAGGTAATCCTTGAGAATTTATGCATGAAATAATGTGGATAATATTTTTTTCTTTATTTAGAAGTTATTGGATTTGACCTTGGAGTGTTTACATTTACTCACTGCCTACCTTAATCACAAACTTCTGCTGTGTGTTTGAGTTAGTGTAATCTCCAAAATAAGAGTATGATATATATTGTTGTACTCCTTCAGTGTTGAAGCTAATAAAAGAATGATAATTTTTATACTATTTATACTAGACATAAGAGTCTCAGAAAAACAATTAATACTCTCTTGAGCTGTGTAAAGTCAGGCAACATGATGTAACTGGATAAAGGATTTGAGATGTGCCTCAAACTCCCTACAAGACTGTGTAGAAATCACATGTGGTTTTGACATCTCAGTTATCTGTTACTTGTTTTTCAACAATTCTTTGCTTGTTTTAATTCAAAGGAGTGCTTACCTTTATGAACGAAGTTGTTCCAATACTACTGTGATGACAGTTATTGTCAAACAAGCTGTTTATGTAATGCTGACTTACCTTTCCATGGTTTTTTTGCTCTCAATTATTTTTTAAAAATATTTCTACATTTTTCTATTTCACTAAGCATTTAGAAATGTCCAAAAGTTACTCTGTTTCAGACGAATGCAACCAGAACATTTTGCATTTTTCCATGAAAGAAAATCTGGGGAATAATGTTTTGAGCATAACTCATATATTTCATTGCTACAAAGTCAAAATGCCTGGTTTTAACATTTTTCAGCAAAATATTGTCTATTTTAATGCTAATAACTTCTAACACGTAACAGCCACTTTACTTCATCCCTTTGCTTAAAACTTGCCCCACCTGGACATTTGGTTGAAAGAAACATTTAAAAACATTTCATTCCTAAAATGTCAAAATAGAATTTTTCATCACAGTGCGTAGTAGTTGCTTTCTAATTTTTCTCTTAATTTCTCAAAATATACAAGTGAAAATGGCTGAATTTTGTGCAGCGTTTCTGTTTCTATGGTGCTGTATTTTCAAAGGAACAACGATCCAGCCACTCTGAGTGGCTCTGTGTGCAGGGTGTAACTCTTGGCTCCTGGCTGATCTTCTCTGTTTGAACCATCTGGAATTCTGTTTGAGGTGAAAGCCAAGAGAAATTGGCATTCTTGGCTTTTTCAATTTTGCCTGCTATCACTAGAACATAATACTACTTGAAAGGTTGAGCTTGGTTAAGGACAATATTTGTGAAACCACAAAAAGTTTTTTCTCAAGAATATATAGCTAAGTGATAAAGAAGAGGCATGTCTCGAAAACTAGGAAAATTTTGATTTAATGTCTAATGAAAGAATAATCTATGATAGGCCTAAGAGGAGAGCTACTTCAATATGTTAAAAGGAGCTCTTGTTTTGGGATGGATGTGGAATTTAATCCATTTGTAAATGAAGTGAATTTTGTGTTTTGCAATTCTTTTTTTCTTTTTTTTTTTTTTTTAATATGTACAGGAATTGTGAGAAAGAATGTATTGTACGTTGATGAAATTTACTAGGAAACAGTTCAAGAGAAAGATAAGATTATTTTCAGATGGCTCTTTTCAAATTTAATAGACTTAAAGGATTATGAGCGACTTTAAATGGTGGATTAAATAAATTACAAACAAAAGGTGGGTACTTAAAGACTGAAGGGGAATATACCTTTGTAAATTATGCTGTCTGGTTTAGAAACATTGAATAAGGTTATTAAAATTCTTTGGAAGAAAGTTTAGAAGCAGTTAAAAATACAAATTGCATTCTGAGATATATAAAATACTTTATTTTGGCAGCTATCTAGTAACACCTGCTATACTTAGAGCTGTACAACAGTTTCCATTAAAACTCCCTGTTTTCTCATAACTTTCCTAAAAATGCAACCTTTGGGGTTGAATCCTTGATCCTTTTTTTAAAAGATTTTTTGTTCAGTATCAACCATTTTTTTATAGATGCCAACCTTTTGCCCATTTCCTTAAATGCCTAGAGCAGGCTTAGACTGCAACAATTTATAGAAAGATTACAATTGTTTTCACTGAATATAGCCTTTGCAAAAGAAAGGGAAAAATACCATTAATGAATGTTACTCTTTCTCCTCAGAATTCTGCAATGTTTTTTCATTCATCATTCTGATGTTTTATTGTTATCATTGTTTTCTGTACCCGTTTTCATATACAATCTTCTTAAAATGTGATTAGAAAAAATGGACAAGGTAATACAGAAGATTATTTAGCAGCAGTAAGAATAACTAATTGCCTCCTACTTTAGTGGTTGTGCTAAGAATATATGAAATTAGTTTTTATTTTTTAAAGTGGCATCACAGAATGGGTCAACATAGAGCTTTTGATCCACTGTGGACTACAGATCCTTTTCTCAGATAGTGCTGAAGAATCATTTGTTCTCATTTTTCATATGCATTTGACTTTCCAACTGTAGTATCGTGCCTTTGTCTTGTCGTGTATATTTTTTACATTTCTACACTCAGCTGAGATTTTCTGACTTCTAATATTATTCAGTAAACTGTCTACCTCTCTATTCTTTTATTACGCATTTTAAATTGTTAATGAAATTAATGATTAGACTCAGCTATTTGGCCATGAAGACCTCAACATGGCCTCTTTTGGACCATTATTTTGTCAGGTTCCTTCTCTGTTCTTTGAAATCAAATCTGGCATCCTAGAAAATAGTAATTAATAACACTGGGATAGTGCTGGTTATTTGATTACAAATTCCAGAGTAAACTTTATTTGACCTTACTGATTGAATATACCTAGAGGAAACACTCCTTTTTTTTTTTTTTTTTTTTTTTCCTTCTTCTGTTCCTACTGCCCCTTTATGTAAAATGCACTCAGGTCATATTTGACATTAAATATATAACATACTTTAGCCATATCTATTTAATCTGATGTTTATTAATAGATAATAATTAATAGTGGGAGTCAAAATACATCGTTTAGACACCTTCTCAATAAAGTACCATGTGAGATATAAATATGTCTACATTTCCTTCATAATCTTTTTCACCATTGCGTTTCTACAGTCTTTTCTCCCTACCATTTTTGTTCTCTGTCACTTACAATTCCTTTTACTTCTTAATCATTCTGGTTTTATAAGCATTTTCTGTAAAACAATGTTAAATTATTCTGTCTCTGTGTTTTATTTCCTGCGATTGTGACTACTCCATTTTAAATGTTAGATTCTGTTGATATAACCACAAGAATTTATTTATCATGCTTCTTAATCCTTCTTATATGTGAAAACAATTTCCTTCTAATTTTTAATACCGATTCTTTTTATTCTTTTTTTTTTTTTTTGAGTTCTGAACTTTATTATTTATTTCCATTCAAATTGCCTTGTGCCTTTAAATCTTCATCCAGGTACTGCCTGTTAGCTAGAACTGAATTTAAAGTAGCTGTTTATAAAAACTTGAAAAATGTTGCATACATCCTTCCGTTGCCTGTACGAAGACTCAGATACTGCAAGTGTGACAAAGTTTGGTGTGTCCATTCCTGGGCTCCTTAGCACAAGAGAGGCCTAGATCTACCAAAGAGAGACCAGCAAAGGGCCACAAAGATGGCTTAGGGACTGGAGTACCTTTCCTATGAGGAAAGGTTGAGAGAACTGGGACTCCAGCCTGAAGAAGAAGTGGCTCAGGGCAGATCTCATCAATGTATAAAAACACCTGAAAGGAGGGTACAAAAAGAATGGAGCCAGGCTCTTTTCAGTGGTGTCTAGCGACAAGACAAGAGGCAACAGGCACAGACTGAAACACATGAGGTTCCCTTTGAACATCTGGAAACACTCTTTTCCTGTGAGGGTGACTGAGCATGGGAACAGGTTGCCCAGGGAGATAGTGGAGATTCAAAAGCCATCTGGACACAGTCCTGGGCAATTGGCTCTAGGTCGCCTTGTTTGAGCAGGGTAGCTGGACCAGAAGGCCTCCAGACATCCCTTCCAACCTGAATCTTTTATAGTTTAAAAAGCTCAATCTTAAAATCAGAGTTTCAACACTGAAAGTATTTCTTAGGAACATATATAAGCAATGAGGAAAAAACAAAATACTGAACAAGTTTTCATTTATTGACAGTTGTCAGCACTGCACAGTAAATGGTCTCACATTTCTCAAGGAAAAATTAGAATGTGACAATGAAACTAAGGACTGCACTATAATGTGTATATACTAAGAGGTTAACCAAAGCTTTCACAGATAGAAAATTCTCATTTCCTCTTTCTCAGTAATTGACATTGCTACATTATTTTTTTTTTAACCAATGTTTAATATCTAGCAGAATTTATATTGAAATAAAAGGTTAACAAGGGGACATCAAAGCTTTTTGGACAGGACAAAAGGAAATAAAAGGGCAACAAAGATAAGGCATAGAAGAGTCAGAAAGTAAAGCCTTTGGGAGTAATTTCTTTGCATGATGACCCATTAATACATGTAGTAAATTTCCAAGGTCAACAACAGAACTTAGCACAAACAGTTTCATAAAGGAGCTGGGCAAGAAATTCCAGGGAGACAATGTTGTCATTTTCACTAGGACAGATCAGGATATTTTGTCCCATTTAGTAACCCTATTCACACCACATTCTTCTTTCTTTAATCTGCTGCTCTATAAATGGGTCTTTTCCAACAGTAATAAAAATCAATACAAAGATCATTTAAAATGCAGAATATAGAAGATTAATGAATTCTTAGCTATAGTATTTTATATAGCAAAAAGAGCTGTCCTATATAGAGGCGCAGCAATTTTGTGTGAGGCCATGTTGCTCTTTGTGTCTCTTAAATGGATGGGGTCAAATTCCATCTCTCTCTTTTTTCTCTTTAATGTGAGACAGAAGGTGTTAGTATGGGTTGACTGCCACTGCAAAGCTACGGGCCTCTAGAGGTAGGTGATTTTCTTCCTTCTGTGATCAGGGTTTACTCTGATTATTTTTTATTTTGGATATTATTATTGATTATTGTTATTATAGTGTTCTGTTAATGTTGAGATGTAGTTGCAATTGGAGCACTATTTGGTATGCCCTTGTAAAACTCACAGTCAGAGACAATCTTTTTCCCCAAAAGCTTCTATCTAAACAGAACAGAAAGAGGTTGAAGTGGCTTGATCAAAAGTTTACATCAGATGAGGCACAAATTTGGAACAGGATTTTCTGCACTGTAGAAATCAAGATGTCTGTTGAGAATTCATCACATCTGTCTTTGCTGGGTTGAGCTTTAAGATACCTCAGGCATAGAGAAAAATGTTGGAGGAGAAATTATTTAAACCAGAAAGGAACAAATTACATTCAGTGGAGGGGAACATGAGCCACATCCAAAGCAAGTATATTCTTCCCTGAATGTGTAGGTGTAACTCCCTCCTGTATATTAAAATGATCACTTACAAAATGATTTTAGATATATTAATGGACTTACTTCCAATCTATTTCTGCTTGTCAGATGTGTCATCTCACATCCTTAGAGTACAAGAATGGTAACATTCTCTTTGCTTTTGACAAATGAGCTAAAATAGAAATCCAGGTATTTCTATACAGGCTTTTCAAAGGAATTTACCATTTTAACTGGAACAGGGATAGGAACCTTCTGATATACAGAAAAGTCCCTGCTGAGCAGGACAATATTTGTAATCAAAGACAGACACACAAAGTTTCTGATAATGTCAAAAGCATTACATTATGCTTTAATATGTGGGGTTTTTTTCTTTTTTGGTGATAAAAACTTTTTGTTTAATTTTCTTAAAAGATTATAATGTAAAAATGGAATTGTGTATAATCTGATATACAGCAAAAATCCTTTCCTCTGATTGCCATTCTGTCCTGTCCTTATTTACCTGTAATAAATTGTCCAGAAAGCCAATTTTATTCCTTTTTCCTCTTGCTATTAAAACTGGTAGAAAGTTGTGGTTGTAATTTGGAGCTGTACCTAGGATTGCAACAGGTGTTGCACTAGTCAGTGAAAGATTTCTTTTTGACTGTTTCAAAGTAGTAAACAAACCACCCAAGGAAAGGGCTTGGCAGTCAAAGAGGATTTCCCCATTTACTAACCATAATGCTGTTGACTAGCTTCAAAATGAGCTACTGTTTATTAAACTTCTACGCTGCTCTTGTACTTATGCAGACGTTTTGTTTAGTGTATCATCCAGTTGCTGATATTAGTCTTGTTGTGGACACTTGTGTTCACTCCCTTTGAAACAGACACATAGCTCTGTTGTCTCTAATGCCTTTTATTGCAGTTGAGTAGTAAAGACTTTTATACTTTGTCAGTAAAATATTTATAATTTGTGAACAAAGCTGTATGTGGAACAGTACTTCAGAATTTGTTGAAAATGTGTATGTATGCTGCTGTATGTTTCAAATTAGGTGTTCATATTAGAGTAAATGTGCATAATCATAAAGGTAATACATAAGTCATGCCATTGTTTTAGATGATTTACATGAGCCTATGCACAACCCCCCTAGATTTAATCAAAACACAGAACTCAGGAATATGTACTCCTACTTGTAAAATCTGTGCAAAGGAATTTTTTTTGTTTACTGTTTCAAATCAGGGCTAGTGACCTAAGCTTTAGTGGACTGATGCTTGGCATGAGTTCATATAATTATACTGTAATACAGTCAATAGCTGAACTTTGCTTTCCTGTACTGTAGGCAACTGCTATGACAACAGGATATTTCTAGTTCAGAAGAGTGAGAGGACTATGCATATTAAAGAAGAAAACACTATCCCTTCCTCTGCTTTATTTGTCCAAAAGGCAAAATGATAACAAATCACGTAAGCACATGGAATGCAGTGTTAAAATAATTACTTACTATTTTGTGAACTTTCAAATGAATAAATAATACTAATTTTGAAAAAAGTACACCACAATGGTGGTGGCCACAGAATGCCCTTCAAGAGATTTAATGTTACAACTAAGAAGTCCAAAGAGCTTGTAACTATAACAGTCCAATAAAAGAAAAGTCACAACAAATGTAGTTTTGAGATTCAAGAAAGAAATCCCTCTTTCTGAGAGAAAAGATCCACAGCAACAGAACTATGGGTAAATTCTACAAAGTTTCGGTGTACACACAAGGCCCAAATCCCAGCAGGTGTTACTAAGCACACACCCATTCATTTAATGGGTTCAGTAATTTAAACTAAACTCTCTTAATGTGCCTCAGGATTTCTTATATCTGGAACCTTCCTGACAAAGAAAATTCAAATAACTGAAAAAGTAAAATATTAAATATAACTGTTGCAATTTATATGAAAAAAAATGCTAGCATTGCATAAGTTATATGAATCACACATTCAGTTACATTCAGTTATTATATTTAGAATATACTTACTGAGTTGGAGATAAAAGCTGTACTCATCATGACCTTTGGTTGGGTAAAGAGAAGCTCAATGATTACTTTTTTTAGGAGATTTGTGCGGTATTTCTACCAATATTTTGTTGTTGTTGTTGTGGAGAATACATAAATTTTTAAGATATATTTGAGGATTGGAGGAAGGGAAATGTCACTCCAGTCTTCA
>NW_010291665.1:0-15288 GCF_000700745.2 Antrostomus carolinensis | reverse complement strand
AACTGGATGTAGTCCCGTTCACCAGCACTCTGGGCCTGGCCCTCGAGCCAGTTCCTGTTGTCTTTTAATTTCTCTTTCATTTACAATTGATTTTAACTTTATTAAGGTTGAAAAAACCTAGAGATAGGGTTTTGCAAGGGTTCCTACAAGTTTTGTGACAGATGTGTAACTGTTTGTGTCTTTTGTGAAGATTTTCTCCATTTTTATCCAAAGCTCTAATAAAACTATGTGCACAATGCAAATATAAACAGTTGAGGGAGCAGCCTCCAAAATGTGTCCACACTGTTTCCAAACTAGGAGATACGCCCTCCAAATATATTCTGGAATTGTGGCAATATTGTACTGGTCAACAAGGGATAAATGTGATTAGAAACTTTATCACAGCGTAATTCTTAACTATCAAAAAAGTATGGTTTTCTGTTTTGAGCTGAGGATTTCTAAGGATTTACTGGAAACCCACATGGAGCCAATAGCATTTTGAAAAAAATGTCTGCATTATAAAGCTTCAAAGTCTGGGACATGAATCCTGAGCATGTTGTGTAACACTGTTTACACGATGAGCAAGTAAACTGTACCTGAAGTGTACAGAGTTTAAATGTTATGTCTTAAGCTGTATTTGTGTAAAATGTAACCTGAGTATGGATTTTAATGAAACTATTCCATACATCTATGGAGAAAGCATGCAAATGTTAAATTACAGAATATTACTGAAAAATTATAATAATTTTAATAAATAATTATAATAATTTTGCCTCTGAGAGATTTATTCTATGTTTTCATAAGCAAAATATCACAAGATAGCTTTTCTAGTAACTAAATTGGGATGACTGTTGTGGTAAATACCATCTAAACAATTTAAATATTTAATATTCTGTTCCATGTACATACCACTGGAGCAGCATACTAATAAATAATAACAATGATTCAAGTTTACAGCTCACTCAAAGCTAATAAAAAGCTTAAAATAAATTGGGATCAAAATATTCGAGCTGTGATTTAGTAAGACCCTTTAAATAAACACATGGGAAAACTATTAGAAACAGGGAGAATTCAGTTTGATAATACATGACATTCCACTTATGGAAAAAAATGCTTTGCTTTATTGCCTAACACAGGAAGCTCTCTGCTACTAGTTAATACCAAAGTACATTCAAAAACCCAAAATGTCAAAACATTACTGTTTTTCCCTATTTGAACTATTTAAATACACAGATCCAAGAGACCTCATGAGTGACAGAAGTGACTTAGAGGAGAAATATGCCATTTTAAGTTACCATACTTGGAATCAGAAATGAAGAAATTATTGTAGCAATAAAACTTGACTGCAAACTACTAGCAAAATATAATAGAATATAGTGAATTCTACTTGAATAATTCAAAACACCCTTATACATATTGATTATCTAAGGATTGGAATTTATGGAGGTAGGAAAGATGAATAATATTATATTTACATTAAAAATTAACATCTAGAAATATCTTGGCCACAGGAATTTGAATGCAGGTATTTTAACTCCCAGACTCTTTTCCTTCCCTGTTGGTAGTACTACCTGCCTTGGACACAACATGTGGGTAGAAGCCACGTTACCTACCTATATCCGTGTGAAAGAACAGTTGTCTATTTCCAGTGCTCCTTAACTGAGATTTAATAGGGTTTACAGATTTCTAGAAAGAAAATTAATTAATACTATTTAAGTTTTATTGTATGGAATGAGCACAAATGGCTCACAGTCCAAAATTTACAGCAGGGATGAATCTCTTCTTCCGATCCCTCAAGGCTGTGAACTTATCAAGTGTCACTGCCTTCTGGGCTAAGAATATCTGGTGTGGCCTACAAGAGATGAAACAGCAACAGCAGGAAGCAGAGCAGATTGGAAGTGGGATTTTAGCAAGTAATATGGGAACTGTCTGTGATTTTAACAGCTCATTCAACTGACCAGGACCAAACCTTCCTTAATGCTACCCTGAAGAGAATAGTAAAGCTCAGAGTCAGCAAGATTGAAGGGAAGGAACACAGTTCTGTAAGGAGTAAAGCAAACTATCATGCGATGTTGAGCTAGCAACTGTGTAGAAATTAAGATGGGATGATAAATGTTCTGGAAATGTTGCCATGTAATTACAAATTTGTGATGTCACTAATGATCACTAATTAAAAAATCTTGGATTTCTCTGGAAAATAATGTAAGTTTAAAACATAACTGTGCTATCAATATTTCTGTAATTTAAAAGAATATTAAGAAAGCACTGTTGTATTGTGTAAAGTGTGAAGAGAGGGAAGAAAAGTTAGAAAGCTACTGAGGAAAGAAGAGACTTCTTCTGAGGTGGAATTTCAACATAGAAAAATTACATAAATGTGATCCTTTATTAGTTTTTCAATATAAAACACTTCAAATTTTGCAATAAAATTCGGTATTCAGTAGTCAGCAGCTGCTGAGCCAATAGAGAGCAGCGGTAGCTGGAGCAGGCTAATGTGTGCATGTTTCTGCCTTTTAGCATCAGGAGGTTACTGGCTGAGAATCGTTATGACTAATGATTTATAAACAGAAATAATATGGGCTTAATTCTTTGCATCTGGAAATCAGTTAGAAACAATTTTGTTTTGTGCAGCAAATAAAGAATGAAGTACTGTTCAAAGGTATTTTTAGAGAGCATCTTTCTTTAATTAAAGTGATTGCAATGACCACAGTATTTTCGGGCAATGTACGTACACTTCTACAGGAATGGGAATAATTTTCTTATGAGGTACTTATTCTTTTCTTACTTCAAAATTCTGTCAGGGAGAGGACTGGAGGAAACTGATGTGCTCTCCTTTTTGGTAGATGAGGTGGCAGAGAAAGATAGACACCAGTGACCACGCCAGTATGCCTAAATGGAAGCAACTTAATTCCAAGGGATTTAAGGTACTGTACAATTAAATAAGACACTGAAAAAGCCATGTATGGCTCTGCAAAGGGAATGAATTTCCCTACAGGCACATGTGCTTGATGGAATATAGCAACATAAAATTAAATGCAAATTCCACTTAGAAAGTCTACAGCCTCATGAATGTCATGGTCCTTCAATCAATAAGTCTAGGTGTTTTCTGGTGTAGGATATGCATACATGTGATAAAGGCTAATTTCTTTCTCATATGAAGAATAATGAACAAAAAATTTAAATGCTCACTTTGACTTTTAGGAAGAGAAAGACTTTCACAGAATATAAAAAATCCTCTCAATTGTTCCTTTTCACAAGAAATTTGAACTATGCCTGAGTCTCTAGATTACCCATCCTTCAATAACCTTCTTTTGTTCAGAAAATATGCCATGTACCGGACAGCTAAGAGTAACAGTAAATGACTACCTAAAGCTGTTCAAATTTATGGTGTCCCTGTACTATAACAACCTGGAACCATAAATATACAGATAAATATCTTATGAATGTAATACATGAGTTGAAATATGTTCAGGTATTTCTTGTCTAAAAATTTTTAAATGGAACAACAACAACAAAAGAGTGAGAACATGATTCTGTGACTCTCAAAACCCCCTCCATCTATTTGAGCTTAAAAAGAAGAGCTACATTAGTCAAACTATTTTCAACATGTAGCTGGACAAGCTTGCTATCTGTCAGGCAATGTACAAGTCACAAACAAGGTATTAAAAAATTTCTGAACCAAATAAATGATCGCCATTATTTTCTGTCTGCTGTGCTAAACTTTTTAAAACTGTGCTATATTTAAGGTGTATATATGCTAACCTGAGATCACTATTATGAACCTTTCCATTTATGCCTTTACTCATGAAGATAAAGTGATGCAAAATATGAAAGTTTATAAATGTTTGTGAAGTGCTACAACTAAAAAAAAAATTATTGTTACAGCTGAAGGTGACTAGCCTCAGTAGTGTCACCTGGGTTTAGACTGCAGAATAAAATCCTCAGTCATAAAAAAGAGCCGTGAGAGGGTCTGTAAAAGAAAGGTAGAGGTAGGATTGTTGAGTCAGGATTACTAGTAGCTTAAGAATTCAAGATGAGAAATACCAACTTGAAAAAAGAAAAAATGAGGGAGTTTGACTGAGGTTGGTTGGTTACTTGCAGTTTATAGGTTACTTGTGTCATCAAAGGAAGATATGGATCTGTTGTAGCGGTGGATCTGATGTTTTGCAGAACTTTCAAAAATTTCTGCCTCAATGTTGTGAGGTACAGAAAGAGTAAGCAGTAAATAATATAAATCTCACTTGGAGTGAGTGTGGTAATTGGTTGCTGACCAGGACAATCATTTTGGAAGAGTAGACTTAAAATTCTTCAACAAATAGTGCCAGGAAATTGATTTGTGGTCATTACAGCAAAGAAGGAAGTGGTGCTCTTGACCTAGTTCTTCCTACTCTTTCACACAAGATAATAATAATTTAATGTTGCTTCATTTTTCCTCTGCTGCTTAAAGTTCTCCACTGGAATTCAAACCTGCTTTCATGTGGCTTTAAGTGGCCCATATTTCTTAAGAAGCGTTGTGATCTGTGGCAGAAGTTCTTGTGGAAAAGGCATTTTTCTGCCAATATACCAAACATACTGGAGCTATTCAAGTCCTTTTCAAGGCTTTCTAGTTTCATAAGCCATTTTCCTGGCATCTCAGAATGGCTAAATTCTGGTTTAATAAGGGTAAAGTACTGGTTTGTTTGGGGTTTTTTTTCCACCCTCTGATCCACTCTATCATGAAGGTGTTTTTGCGCATGTAGTTTTGTTCCTCAGTGGGAACAAGGTCTAAGCAGATATTCCTGTACAATGACGATGCAAAGAAGCAGCATTTATTTAATTTTTTTCTACAACTGGCTTTCATGAGTTTGTGCTATCAACTGTAGAAGTATTAATTTTGGCTTGCAATTTCAGGTAATTGCTGAATAAAATCACTGAATCCTTATGAAGAATTATTTTTCCCAAGAAGCCAAAATTCAGTATCCTTACTCTGGCTTTTGTACTATCTTGACAATGCACGTCTCTGGATTTACCTGGGCTTTTCTTGGCTTGAGCTGATGTTAGCTTGTTTCAGTTGTGGCAATAACTCTCTAGCAGTCAGGTAACCAATGTCTAAGGTTATTGCAGTTTTGTTTCAGTTTACACTAATGACAGGTAGTTATTCTGCATGGAAATGACTAAAATAAAAAGCAGTACAGAAGAACACAGGCTCAAGATGATACCAGATCTCCCAGATTACAAACACAAATTAGACTTATCAATCAATAGCCACTGTGGGAATGCAACCTTGTGAGTCAGAAAAGGAAAAGAGATAGAGATATTAGAGATAACGAGAATGGAAGAACTGTATAACTGGAAACCAATAAAAAGAAACATGTGACCAGAATGTCTTTAAAAATTTAAAAAAAAAAACAGGAATGAACCTCCCAAAAAAGGAGGAAAACGTCACTACTGGCATCATGAACTTCCTGAGAAAAAACAAATCCTCTTAACAAACTTCACACTCCTCCTGGTGACGACTTTGGGATGTTGACAACTTATTATAAGCACCACATCTCTTTTTTTTTTGGAGGAAGACAGAAATCGCCAACATTAGGACCCAGAGGAATATTGTAAGGTTGACTATAATGCCATAGAAAGTGGTAGATTCTGGAATGGCTTTGTGCAACAAGTTAAAATGCATTATTAAAAGGTGTTTTATAATAACTAAGGATTTTGATTATCTGACTGTTAAAGAATGAGTTGGACTAGTAATACATTTGTAGCTTCTTATATATGGTAAGTTCCATTTTGCCCATAGCAATATTTTGAGAGTAAGAGTGTTATCAACAAGCACAACAGCAGATAATTAGCCTAATATGCCTGCTTAGACAGGTGGGAATGAGAGAAAAGAAGAATGATAAAGAAAATTTAACAAATTAAGTGAGAACTAATTCTTTCTGTTGAAGAGAGAGGAAAACATTTGTATTTTAGCATGGAGATAGATGGAGATAACTGTTTTGAGTAAATGTTTATAGAGAATACGTAAGGGAATTCAGAGTTAAAAGAAAGAAAATCATAGAAACTCAATCATGATTATTTTTGAGGAAACTGGAAAATAAATTAAGTGCTTCTAACTAAGTGCAAACAGAGAAAGAAGCTCAATGGTGGGCACAAGCATGACAGATGAAAGTTAGGACATAATAACTCTTACAGAGGCCTAGTTCCTCCCAAAGGAAGAGGCTTGTGTTACAGAGTTACAGGATGTTCCAAAAGAAAATGTTCAGCAGAGAAAAGCAGAAGAAGAAGAAAGGGAGTGTATCTTTGAATTGTAGGAAAGTTAAAAGCAATCTTGAATGAGAAAATAAAATCAATTTGGCAAAATTAGTATGGAGCAAATGTCTAAGCACCAAAAATATAAGGGGGTAACTCAAAGACTTCTTATTGCCAAATAAATATAGATCAGAGAACAGAAAAATATCACAGCTGCTCTAAATTAGTACAAATGAATTGCTTTCAGTGGAGCTACAGTGAGTTGCATAATCTAAAGATAAGTGAAAGAACAGACAAGATAAAAAGAGATGAAAGATGACAGCCATATTCATAAGCAGAAAACCATGGAGGAACTTAAATGGAGACTATCATAAATGATTCCCGTTAGAGCTGGATTTTGTTAACTTTATCGGATTCACTTAGGCTTTCGAGCTTTTCAAGCTAGATTCAGATTAAAAGCTCTTTGATTTTTTTTTCCCATAAGAAACTTGTAAAAAGAGGAGTGGGAAAGAAATCCATGGGAAAAAAAAAAATCCAGTAAAAAGGGGGATGACAGTTGGAGAAGAAAGAACAAGACATTAAGAATTTTGCATAATACCTTAGTAAACCTATTCTTTACTATTCTGAGCCAGGGTGACATTCCAGCCCTGATCTCTCTGTGACTTTGATCTGCTTTGTGGTAATTTTTAACCAGATGGGGTATAATTCTTCATGAAACATAGCTGTGTGAAAAAGAACACTACAAAATTTATAAATTACCTCCTATACCTAACAACAAAAATATACATCCTACATTCTACTGTCTCCTTTTAATGACATTTGCAGGTTCAGGCTAAGATGTAACACTGTGTTTCTTAACACAGGCGATATGTTGTTAATTCCTATCTAACACATATTTCATTGAAATGAACATCATTGTGATGGAAAAAATCAAAATAAAGCAAAGAAAGCATTCAAAAATAATATATGGCTTTGGGGGGTATATGTGTAAGTACGGAATATCATACAGACAGCTCAAATTCCCCATGTGTGTTGGAATTTACATTTGGAAATATAATGAATTTCAGATGCTGGTTAGAGTTGCACCTTTGTCCTACTCTTCAGCTCAATCCCTGTTGACAAGATAGGTTTCACTGACCTCTGGTGTCTGTACACATTTTTTCTTTGCTATGTAACCCATTTCGCTTCCAAATAAAGATTGCCTTGCAATGTTTTATTTGTTTTTTTCCTTCCTTTCCTCAACGGGGATAGTCAAATGTAATCGAAGTGCTGTATTCATAGACTAAATCCTCCAAATTCAGCAGGCTGTACTCAATAACTTTGAATTAATATTTGGTGCTTATAATTTTAGCTGTCCTGAGTATAATAATTAAATAATCTATCATGATGTGATATGGTGAAAAAGAGGATTTGCAGCAATTGCTTTTATACTCTCACATTTTACTGAGAGAAGCAGTTGTTTCCATGACAGAATAGGTTTACAAATTTACAAACTACCGGCTCACATGTTGTCATTTTTGTTGCTTTTATTGCTTTATTGCTTTTAAAAGTTGACTTAGTCTAGGGAGTCCTTTACAGAATTCATTGAGATATTTGTAAAATCAGATATAAATCAAGGCTCAAATGGATCAAAATCTGGATCAGGAAGGGTGAATAGGGACAAAAAGATCTATGGGATCAAGCTGAAAAGCACTTTGCTTAATTTCTTGAAATTACAGATATATGCTTTAGAAAATGTAGCCTACATTTTCAGTTTAGTGATTTAAAGTCCAATTTCCATAGTCATTCTAAGCATCAGGATGCCATCAACAAGATGCTTTATGATTCTCTTAATAAAAATGGGGCACACAAAGGTGATGTCTATGTCTTTTCCTACAACTCCCAGATCATTATTTTAGCAGATTAGGAAATCTGTTTTTCAGGCCCGTGCCTACGTAATATCACAGATAATGTGCAATATCATTTCAGTGCTCTGCAATGAACATTTTAACTACATTTCTAAATGCAAAGCTGAAATAGTACCTCGACTCTAGTAGCCCAGGACTTGTGTAGTCCTGTCTACCATCTATGGCAGTGGCTCTTGCTGGGACTTCTTAATGATACTTCCCCCCCTCCCCCCCCACAATTGGAAATCATTCTTTACTTGCTTCTACCATCAAAATTGCTGACCAGCAGACTATCTAACATGCAGTTGGATTTTTAGACACTTGTTTTCTGTAATTTCTATAGGAAATGCTATTAAATTGCAAAAAGAAGAGGTATTACTATGAATCAGGAAATGCCTGGAAAGACTGTCAAGCATGAATTGTTTTTCAAATACACAAATTCATGGAAAAGAAACAAAATATGAAGCATGTCTGATTCATCCCTGCTTTCTCTATAGGGCCTCTACATATGGCAGATGGTACTGTCTTGGAGGAGAAAAACCAAAAGGGTAAAAATACAAGACGGTCTATTTATGCCCCATGGAAGCATTACTTTAGGGCATATCACGGCCATCGCATAACTGATGTCCTGTTCCTGACAACACTGCTCTTTGTTACAGTCCAACACAGGTGGGGAGGAAACTCTTGCTACATACTCAAAATCAGCTATCTCTACTGTCATTGGAGAAAGATTGGTGCCTGAAGAGGACAAATTAGAACAACAAAGATAGGTTATAAATAACTTATTCTAGACATTGGAATAATTTCCCCAGGGAAGTGATGGATTCCCCAACACTGGACACTTTTAAGATTCAGATGGACAGGGTGATGGGTTGTCTTGTCTAGACAGTGCTTTTGTCAAGAAAGTTTGGATCAGATGATCCTTGTGGTCCCTTCCAACCTGGTAAGCTATTATTCTATGATTCTGTGATCTTTGCAGAGGTATATTTCTCTATGTTGACCATAGAGGGAGCCCCATCTCTTAACCTAACAGATGCCTAAAGATGTTGTAAATAACTCCCTGAAACAACTCTTCTTTTATTAATGAATATGTTCATTATTATTCTTTTATTAATGAATATATTCATTATTTAATAATGAATTATGAGAGGTAGGTCTTTTATTCCTGTTTTCCTTTTTTAAAATATATATATATACCTGGCAATTAAAATCTGTGGTTATTTCCAGGCCACAAAATACCTTCCAAACTAATTTCCAGTACCTTCTCCAAAAGTTTTGTCTGGCAATCAACAGAAATTTCCAACCTTTTAATATGTGCAAGCATAATAAATTGGCCATATAGAAAGAGGAATTCTCAAAAGGTCTTGTAGCGAGTGGAAAGACCTACACTAATATCTTCTCTTCACAGGCCTTGAAACATAAGGGAAGTACAGGTGTTGTTTACAGGAATTTAATCTCACTCCACTTTATTAAGAGTCCCAGTAGCTGGTCCAGCCTCGACATGTATTTAGACTGAAAATCAGAATTTTATATTTTGTTCTGTATTTTTTTCCCCTTCCTATATGCTAATGAACAATTCCCATTTAACCAGCACCTAGTGCAATGTTTTGTGTGCACATGAAGAAAATGGTACACTGAAATAGATGCGAGACAGAAGCCTCATGCCAAAAAACCACACGCATGTGGAATGCCCACTAACTCATCCCTGCCGTGGTGGAAAATATCTTTTGAAATGTCAGAGGCTTGTAACCCTATTAGGTGGAGATAAACAAACCATCTGAAACATCAGCTTGGCTCTCCACTAGGTTCAGGCAACATCAGCTGCAATTGTAGTTTTCCCTTTTATATGGTTGCACTTTTACAAGCTTGTGCTTGTGATGGAGTCAACATCATGAGCATGTGTTGAAAAACTTCTTCAGGACACTCCCAGCTTCTTTCCCAACCTGTACACATGTTTTTAGTTGTTCAATGCTTAGCAGTTGATAGTTTGCCATGCACCAGAGCAAGAGAGGGGAAAATGAGAAGCCTCTTCTCCCTATCCCTTGCCCCCAAAACTGAGATTTTGTTTCTACTGTTTCTTTTTTAGGGTCTCAGTTAATTTTCAGTCAAATAAGTAGAACTCATTTGTTTCACAGATTGATCTTTCATACAAAAAAAAAAAGATCACTTATGAATTGCACGATGTTTTTTCTGGAAAAGGCAAATATGTTCCTTTTGGAAAGAGAATCTCCTTCACTCTTACTCATTATTTGGTGAAAGGAATGCTCTTACCAACTGCCGATGAGACCCCTCTATTGATTTCTTTCATTCCGGAGAACATGAGACGTTGAATTCTGCAAGAAAAACTGGAACTGAGCTTTTATGTGCGGTTCAGTCTAGCTAGGACAGAGCACAGACAGGGCTGCTGCTGCTGCCTCTGTGTCCAGTTCCTGATGAATTTCACATAACCACACTGCATACAGATTAATTTTTGTTGGAGTCCCCTTATGACCATATGTTTTTGTAATTCCCTTTGCTGGTCCTTTTTAGAATCTGGAAACAAGATTCTCTTATTGTAACTGATTTCTTTTTTCTTTGTCATAGCATGCATGAGAATCTTAAGTAAGTATTTAACAGCAAAGGAAATAACAAGTGTATTAGGTTAGATTCTAGGTTGTCTTGGAGGTCTATGTAAGCATTTTGATTTTGTGAAAAAATGAACAACTAATAAAACCAAAACAAAGAAATCCAGGCTTCATCAAGATAAGTTGTGATGAAGAACCTTTAAGATTTTGAACTCCATGGCATTTCTAGGAGCTAGTGGTTATTGCCACTTTTCAGTAGCTTGTGGAGGGACATATTCATCACACCAAAGTCTGGCCTTTTACTAGAGATGACTAATGGAGAAAGACTGGAACAGGGATCCACATCCTAAGTCATGAGACTTAGGATATCACATTGCTGAATAGTGTTTCATTTTGTAGCTGACAAAAACAAAGTGTGTGAAAATGTGAGGATGATAGCAATAAATCACTTCATATTATTCTTTAAAAATTGTGGTATTATGTACAACATTGCACATTATTCTGAAAAAGGTTACTAATTTGGAACTAAATAAATGTAGTTTTTTGAGACATTTTTCCATGTTTCTGTAATAAAATAAAACCAAAAAGAAACCCAGTAACCTATTTCATTAAAAGATGTTCTTTCTGATTTTGAACTTGTAGGAGTGTGTAGGGATGTCTTTATAAAATGTAACTTTAATACGTCTATTCTAGGCAGAAGACAAATGTGCATTTTCACAAGAATTTCCACATTAATCTTCCTAAACTGGTAAAAATTTTATTCACAATAAATGCAATATTAAAATTTTAAAAGGATTACAAAAAACTTGCATTGCTCCCACAGCAGTTAATTGAAAAGATTGTGTTCCCTTCTGCAGCCAAAACATGACAAAGGTACATAATGTAGTAATCCACTGTTTTAATGCACAGTTAGAGATGCTGAGTTAAAATAGGGCAAATTTAAATATTTTTGTTACAACTCATGAACAGGGAACATACTATATTTCATATTTTTGTGTGTTTTCATTAGAACCGGCTTTTAAAAAGAGTGAGGGAAAATTATGAATTTCTCATGGAATTTTGGTAAACTCTCACTTAATTTCCTGATTTCCTGATTCAGCAAGAGATCGTACTCATTTTACTCACATTCTCATGGAAGAGGATCACTTAAGAAGTCAACTTTTTGAAATAGCACCTGGTATTTTTGGAATTTAGCTTTATTTATGCTTTCAGATCCTAATATTCCCCTCAATTTTCTTTTTCCAGATGCAATGGAATGAGAGCAGCTCCATAATTGAAGGCTTAAGAGCCTCTGCACAAGGCTAAGGTATTCCTTGAACTTCCTAGCCTTTCTTCAATGTAGTCTTGGTCTTGTTGGTATTCAGCCAGCTTTCAGTTCTCTATCCTTACTTTTCCGAGAAAGATGTTTGAATTACGTATCTTAAATGTGTTTGACACATTCAGATGTACAGGAGGCATGAACTGCAGCTCTTAATCATAATGATGTTATAAAAAGCCTTTATTAGAAAGGTATATGGTACTGTCATCCAAAATCAGACCCTGAAGACTTATGGTTATTGAATATAATAGACTGTAGTGCACTCATAGTGTAAGTTTTAGAAGTTTGTCTATCATAACCAATTTTTGGAACAAGAGACCAACTCTAGTGCATTAGCTCTCTTTGTTTTACTGTAAGCTTTGAATCTTGATGATATACACAAGGATAAAGGTGAACAAGGAAAAACAGTGGTTCAAACCTGAGGACATGAAGTCTCATCAGACCTCCAGCAGGTAGATTGCTGACCAGAAAGTGTGCTGGTCTTTTCTGGCAGTTATAGAAATTGATGGAGTTCCTTATCCTTTCAAGACAGCTGCCAAACATGAAACCTCTCCTCCACAGAGGAGGTAGCACTCAGACTGATGTAAATGCTTAGTCCAAAGAAACCAAGGGGAGGAAGTGAATTTAAATTGGAGCTCCTAGAAGAAGACCATGTGAAAACAGGTTTCTCTTTTACACAACAGTGTTTTGTTTAGGTATTTCCCATGGCAGAACAATTTGGAATCTCAGAGAATTAGTAAAATATAAAAAACATTGTTTATTAAAATTATGCAAAGAAAGATGCCTCTTCGCTTGTTTAGCTAAACATTAAAATGTGTCATCTGAAATAGAGTAATTTGGGGAAAAATTTTCTTCCTGCTAATTTTTAGGAATTGACTACCTCTATCATAATTCTTCCAGTGGTTTATTTTTGAATTCTAGTTAGAAACAAACAAACAAAAAAAAGTTAGTAGAGGATTGGAAGACCCCATACAACCCATTTTCTAGATTCTATAAGGCTACTTACATATTTTTGTATTTATTCTGGTGGATGTTGAACTCCTATCTATGATCTTCCCATGTCAGTTTCCAAAGGAAGTAAACATTAACAATTTGAAAGAGCACATCTAGTTACCCAGATATTCTCATCTCACTGAATGCTTAGCAGACTTTAGGAGACTGGTTTGAATGTTTTGACCATGTGTACAGCAGGAAAGATGAAACAATTGAAAAAAGGAAAACTGCCAGGAAAGAAGAATAATTGGTTACAGAATGATGGAGGGCTGTATTATATACATTACTAGCTGGGAATGTTCAAAATAAACTATAAAGAATAGTGTAACAAATAAAAGAAATTATATTTAATCCCAAAACAAACATTTGGTTGAAATATCTTTAACTTTTATAGTCTTTGCACATTCATATTCTTCAAATAAAGTGAAAAAGCAGAAATATTTTTCAGGTGAAAGTCTGTCTGACATTGTGTTAACACTTATTTTTTGGCTTCTTAAGATGACAAACGCTAGTGTCTTAATTGGTGACAAGCAGGAAGATCACTGGGAATACTAAAAATGTGCATCATGCTGACCTTTGCTAAATTGGCACTTCTGAGCTTCCAGGGACATGACTTGCATCACAGAGGAAAAGGAATGCTGGCAGTACTGTAGTTAGTTTGAGCCAGCATATACTGTTTCTTTCAAATGTACTTAAAAATGCATATGTTCTTTGTGAAAAATAATTAGGCATCCAACACTGCTGTTTGTATTCAGCGATAGAAAAGTCAAGCAGCAAAAGAAAAGCTGACCTTCAGTCTGGTTGAGGTACTGTTGCTTTATTTTTCAGTCTTTTTATAGCATCATTTTGTAAAAAGATACTTTTTTATCTTTATTGTGGTTTCTTAGCCAAAGACTGTTTTTAAAATGAGTTTTCCCCTGTCTGCTCAATATGGCCACAAGTGTTCTGGAGAGGAAAAGCTTAAGGACAGCTTTTGTAGAAGATTGACTGTGGTTACTTCCATACTTCATGAAAGTAAGACAATCAGAACTGAAGAAAAGTGCCAAGTAAAAAGAAAAGAGTTAAACAAAAATTTTCCAGTTGGAAAAAAAATGTTTCCAGAAAGAAGAACTAGAGCAGGGAAGAGGTTCACCTTGGTCATCATGGCTAATCTGAGATGAGCTTTACATTTACATGGATAAAATAAGCAATATTTTAGATCTCATTTAGACACTGACTATCAAAAACTTCAAATTTACATCATCTGTTTGTAAGTACCTTTCAGGTGTTATGACTCTGTCCAGATGTGCAGTTTCATATGTGATGTATTCCTCTGAAGTGAGACTAGCTAAATCAACTTTCAAACACTGACAGGCCTGTCAAATACAGAGCATATATAGCTTACAATATCAGTGTTTCTTAAAGATGATGAAGTCTATAAATGGAGCTTATGCATGGTATCCATAGGAGTCTTGACACAATCAGAATTATCTTTCTATGAAACAAACTGAGAATCTTTTACCAGAGAATTTGAAAGGGAAAAATTGTGTATATTATCACAATATCCTGTGATTCCCATGTTACAGGACTCATGCTGTTAATCTCTCTAAGACAGATGCACTGTTTCAAACATAATAATTCTGTCAGAACCATATGCATTCCTTGGATTCTTAAACCTGAAAGTCCTTCCTGTAGGAAAGTGTATTCTTTGTGCCAGAGAACAAGACAAGCTGAAAAACAATGCTGACTTTTTCCTGAAGCAGATTATCTTCACAAATGCCAGGACTGGAACGTTTAAGAGCCTCAAGAATTTCTGGGGGTAGAAATGGGAATTACAATCAACATCTGCACCTCAAGAAATAAATTCTGCATTATACCTGTTTATTGTATTTATCTTCTTTAATAAATGAACAATGAGTATTGCAGTAATAAAAACACCTCAGCAACATTCTTGCTTTAACAACTATTCATAAATCTTAGGGCATATTTAATAAATAATATGACACATATTATTGAAAAGCAATCCTTTTATACAACAATGCAAATAATCCTTTTATACAGCAATGCTGTATTTGCCTGCTTGCAGGTGTTGAGATCACATACTTCATAGAACAGACCAAGAGAAACTTGCAAATGACGAGGTATTTATACACAGGTGTGAAGGAGCAGGAGTGTGAGACTGTCTGGATTCTGGCACTCCTGTTCCTACAGTGGTGAAGGATGGCTCTGGCAATTGCCAGTGGCATGCAATAGTGATAAGAGCCCTAATCCTCTCTCAAAATAAATCACATTTTGGGCAGGTCTGAAGAACAGAACATAGAATCACAGAATCACAGAATGTTGG
>NW_010291664.1:0-3820 GCF_000700745.2 Antrostomus carolinensis | reverse complement strand
CTGTGCTGCTGGGGGGAGGAGGTGGAAATTGCTGTGGGGGAGGATGCGGAAATTGGGAGAGAAGTTAAGCCCGGAAAGAAGGGAGTGGTGGGGGGAGATGTAACTCATGAAGAAATGGCGGGGGGGAGCCAGGAGAAAGCAAGCCACTGATAACCTGTGCAAATAACGACATGGATGCAGGACGACATAGACTGAAATGTAGTTCTGCTTTAGCAACCTACTGGCTTGATGTCAGCCTCCCTCAGTGCAAATCTCTGGTCACTTAGACCCCACTTTCTTTTCTGGGGTATTCTCCAGCCTATGTCATCACCACTTCTGTGACCAAATTGCTTGTAGCCTACAGTAACGTTTTTCCATGTATTTATGATTTGAATGTTTTCTCTTACCTCTTGCTCAATAGCCTTGTGCTATTCCTTGATTCCTGCGCAGCCCTGAACCCCGCTCTTGGTTCAATTTCCCCCTTTTTCACCTTACTGTCTGTTTTTTTTTTTTTTTCCTTTCATTTGTCTTCCTGTTTCTTTCATATTTTTCTCCTCTCCAGAAGCTAAGGCCGTATTTTTTTTCCTGCTTTTGTTTTCTCCTTTATACTGTCAACTCCCCTTTTTAGCTCATGCTATTCTTTCCTTTCTTCCCATTCACCGCCCCATCACTCCGCTGTTTGCTGCCTCCAGTAAATGGGCAGTCGCTCTCCTTTACCACTATTCACTACTTCTGCCAGTTGCCAAGGAGACAAACAGGCAGTGCAATAGGTATCAGTTCTGCATACAATTACCTGCGTAGGGAAGAGAAGTGCAGTCAACAGGGACAGCCACCTATAAAAAACCTAAAGGGTACCTGCACCCATGAGTAGTTTTATAATGAAAGGCTTGTACGCTAACAATTCCCTCTTGTTCACCTGCTCTGAGATGGCTTCTCAATTTCTTTTCTTTACTGAAGTCACCTGGGTGTCAGCACTGAGAAATAACATATCCCTTTTGAAGTCCATTTTAATGGAAAAGAAAAAAAAGGTGTTCAAAAGGCATTGGTTTTTCTCAGACAGTCAAGTTGCTTTCATTTCTTTTTAAAAATTTCTGTCCTGCTTGTCATCTATTCAGGACTCCACTGTTACACCAATTGACATCAATTAAGATTTAAATTAAGTTCATCTCAGTGGGAAGGGCAGAGTATCTTGATTTAGACATTTCAGAAACTAGAACATCTAGAGAATTTCTACAGAATTTCTCAACTGTCACAATTTCCACCCTTCAAAATAATATTTGGAGTTTAGAAAATACATATATACTAATATCTACAATAGTACATTCTGTATTTTATGTAAATTAATAAACTTTTTGCACAGGACAATACATCCAAAATAAACATATAAACATAGTTTGAATATAAGCCGAAATGAAAAGCTTTCCTTTAGGAGGAAGCAGGGTATTACCTGTTCCTTAAACACAGGGTGAGTGAAATCCTGGCAATGCACTTATCATCACAGATGACTTTGCTGAGCTCTCCTTTAACAGTGCCAAAGGGAGCGGTAGGTTTAACTCCATTTTTCTGGTCCATGCTCTTGGGGTCAGGAGCATCGGTTAAAAACAAAACTGCAGTAGATTTAGAGGTATTTCAAATGAATATTTGATTTTGCCCTCAAATACTATTTAAGTATTTAACCTGAACATGCTTGATTAACTTACACAATTTTAAATGGTTAAACTACATCTGTGAGCCCACAGAGCAACAGCTTTTCTGATATTTCAGTCTGACCCATTTGAGCATAACAATGGTTCTAGAGCATTTGTTAAGTAAATGATGTTCAGCTGAAGTAACACCTGAAGCAAGAGGAGTTCTAGTAGTACGTGATAGTATACCAATAATATAAGCAGCCCAAACCAATTGCAACTTATCATTAAAATGTGACTAAAAGCAGTATTTCACACTATACATCTATACAAATTATTACAGTAGTTAGAAACTGGCTAGCATGGAAATTCACAGCATAAGAACCTAACATGTCATATATATTTGTATTTACCATAACACTTGGAAACCTAGCCAGTTCATACTCTAGTCCATTTTGCCTTTAAATATAGACAGAAAGGTGGTCCATGCACGATGGACTTTATAGTCTAGTCATAAATAACAAGATTCTTTGCAACTTCAAGCATGGAGAAAGACATTATTCCCCTTGTTTGCTTAGAAGTGGCAGGCTTAGTGTGGTTTTCCTGTTTTTGTTTTTTTAAATTTGCAAGAGAAAATAATGATCTCTAGCATTTCTGCTCAGTACTAAAAAGTGTCAGACTCATCATATGAGTTGACAGAAAGTGTCAGTGTTTAGAGTGAAGTGTTCACCATCTGTCTGAGGTTGTGGGCTTGACTGCCACTATAAAAAAAAAAGGCATCACATCAGACATGGTAAATGAATGAATGTAACTCATAATTTTGGATAGCAACTATAAGTTACATTTGTCAGGACTATTATTTACAATTCAACAGTTTTAATTTGGAATTGCTACATATACTTATATGCTGTTTCTATAGTAACTTCTCCTGACATTCCTTCAAGTCTGGTTCACTTTTAGTTATTTACATATTTCTAGTATGTCTTTTGGTTTTACTCTTGACTGTTTTTTTTAATTTTAAACAGAAGTAATAATACTGCAAATTGGGATGCACCTAACTTGGTTACTTTTGAAAAATGCTATGTGATATTGCAATAGAACTCTACCCAGAAAGGAGAAAGCCAATAACTCAGCCAAACTAACTTATTTTACTTTCACCCCTAACAAGTTACTAGCCATTCTGTTTCCTGCAAATAACCTGATTTCTCTAAGGTGTACAGTCATGTCTATTATAACTTTGCTTAACTAACAAACAGAAAATCTAGACTTGGTATTTTTAGACTTTCAAGAGTTTACAGGCTATGCACAATTCCTGCTCCTTATGTAAATACTTATGTGTACAGGCCATGTAACTATAACCTCAGTTCCTCACGGCTCCAAAGAACAGATGGGTTATTGCACCTTCAGACAGATGGAGAGAGGAAGGACAGAAAGAACCGGATGGGTTTGTGGCCTATGCATCTCCACAACTTCCAGTTACTGATAAAATAATCTTTATTTCTATTTTTCAGTAGCACCAAAAAATCACTAAAATCCAACTCCAAGTAACAGAGCTGTTCACGGGAAAACTGCCCTGCTATGTTTCTCTGCTGACCACACTAATTCCCAGATGCCTCATCGGTAGCTTCATAGTTCAAAAAGGTGCGAGGAGAATGACAGCTGTTTTGCAAGGGCCAAGGATAAAGTCTGTTTGGGTGAATGAAGAACGTATCCAGTCTCTCACACTTCTCTCTTGACATGGTCCCCTCCCCAGTACTCTTCCTTAAAAAGTAGCTATCCTCTCGGATTTATTGTTAAGCAGTTCAAGCAGCCTTGGAAAACATTTGATAAGGCTTGTTTGGTCCTTAGAGCAAGAACAGATACTCTACAAGGTCTAGAATGATTCTACCAGCTCGGAGCTGTTATCCTTAGTAAGGAAACAGGAGAATAAATATTATGGTTTAAATGAAACTAATTCAAAGTTGCAATGTGGGGAAGACATCTGGAATGAATCACAGAATCGTAGGGGTTGGAAGGGCCCTCAGGAGATCATCTCGTCCAACCCCGCTGCTAACGCAGGTTCCCTACAGCAGGTTGCACAGGAAAGCGTCCAGGCAGGTTTTGAAGATCTCCAGAGATGGAGACTCCACAACCTCTCTGGGCAGCCTGTTCCAATATCCTGTCACCCTCACAGTAAAGAAGTTTGTCCTTAGGTTTGTCTGGAACTTCCAGTGTTC
>NW_010291663.1:462-1367 GCF_000700745.2 Antrostomus carolinensis | reverse complement strand
GTGGGGGTAAGATGTTGTAAGATGTGGTTGTCCTGTCTCATTGCATTACTTAGATAAAATGGTAACGAATTAAATTGATTTTTCTGCCCCAAGTTGAGTCTGTTTTGCCTGTGACCATAACTGGTGAGTGAGCCCTCCCTGTCCTGCATTCTTAATCCTGTGCTCCCTTTGTTGTGACTCCCATCCCACCCCATCGGGTTCGGAAGTGCTGGATCACATGGTGCTACTGTGAGTCAAACCTTCACAGCTTCCCAGCAGCAGAATTTTTTTTAAAATAAGTATTTAAATGGACATTTCTGGTGAGCCATACTAATAAACAAAAGAACCAACATCTGACTATTGTCTTAGTGCCAGAAAGTCACTATACATTTATATTCTGCTTACATTTGACAGCCAGTTTTGCAGTCTTGAGGGCTGAAAACATGTTTTTGGATGTTTACACTATCCTTGCTGCAGGACAACCAATCAACAAGTTTTTTCCAAATTAAAAAATAAAAAATACAACCTTCAGACAGGAAAAATGGTAACTGAATAAAGAAACTAACCACATTACCTTGCCATGCAGTAAAACCTTCTGCTTTTTTTCAGAATATTAATTTAAATACTTTTTAACATCTAGAAAAGATAAACAGGCATAATTTTCTCTAAAATGTACTTTTCTCAGCAGAATGCTTTTTTTTTTTAGTTTGCATCACTAAATACCAGTAGGAATACAGACACATACTTAACAGTTCTGCGGATTAATTGCCATACATTTGATATGTGTCAGTATTTACACAGTGGTCCAAATAAGCTTCAGTCATGGGACTCCAAAGCAATTTCAGATG
The DNA here is from genome assembly GCF_000700745.2 of Antrostomus carolinensis. NCBI lineage: Eukaryota > Metazoa > Chordata > Aves > Caprimulgiformes > Caprimulgidae > Antrostomus > Antrostomus carolinensis. Next base: position 540 of record NW_010291663.1, on the reverse strand, counting down.
AGCCATTACAACTTTAGACAAGTCTTCAACCACCTCCCCAGCAATCTCAGCAATGAACAAACCCACCATCAAGAGGGA
>NW_010291663.1:0-447 GCF_000700745.2 Antrostomus carolinensis | reverse complement strand
GGAAACATCCAAGGAGAAGTAAAGGCATTGTAAAGTGTCACAAAGCTCTCCAGCTGAGCTGCACCCACTCATGTTCATAATTTGTTTCACAACACAAGCAAGTCTGACACAGTATTACTACTTCAGAGCAAGGAAAATCTTCCTTCCTGTGGAGTTTACATTCTACTTCATTATATCCCTGTCTGCAAAAAAAGGCCACAAATGCTCTGAGGAACCATCAACACAACAGCGTAGTGACAGGTGCCATCCCAGCTCCTGAACCATTCTCCTAGTCTGAAGATGGATAGATTTGATCATCCCACCAGATTTTCTTGCAGTACCCAACAGTTTCTAGGCATTTCCTCCCATGACCAACAATATGATGGTAAAACACCAGTTTCTGCAGTACTGAAGGGCTAAGCTAGAACCTGCTCTAGACACAGAATCCCAGAATTGCCTGGATTGGAA
>NW_010291662.1:0-3478 GCF_000700745.2 Antrostomus carolinensis | reverse complement strand
GGGGGGTTGGAACTGGATGAGCTTTGAGATCTGTTCCAACCCAAACCATTTGATGATTCTATGGTTCTATGAAAATCATTACCACAACTAAGAATATGGCTCTTTCTCATAAAGATTCTGTGCTAAGATTACTCATCTAAAAACCTTTGGTTTGGCTCTCCTCCCTACCAAAGTAATTTATTAATTTCTCCTTGCCAAAACAGAAAGATCCTTGGCTTGAGACAGAAACAGTAAAAGTAAGCGGAATGCTGTTTATAAACAACCTCATATGGAATCTGTAAGTACAGGATTACCTGCTGCTCTAATAAACATCCATGAACACAAAAAGAAAGCACACCTGAGGTGGACAAGCTTGGAGTACTCAAGCAGAAAACAGTCCTTGAAATACTGCCAGTCTAAATTTGAATCTCCCCTCAACTGAGCATCAAGGTTCTTCATACAACAATTATATAAGCAACTTGTAATGCTTCTTTACAAGTAAAATTGTGTAGGAACTTAGAATAATCGTTATCGCTGTTGTTAAAAAGTAACTAACTTGTTTGTTCTTTTATCTTCCTTTTAAAAATCAAGGCCTTCATATATAGGTGTTAAAAAGTAAAGGCAACAAAAAAAAATCAGTCTTTGTGGGCTCAAAGCTTCAGCCTAGTACACCACCAAGAGAAGGAGACTGTTTCATTTCTTGTCAGCTATCTGCAATTAGAGTCTGTGGAGCACCGATGCTTCAAAATGCTCCAGATCCCTGTAATAAATCTGTTTTGTTAAAAATTATTAACTTGGATCATAAGAAACAGGTTCTAATTTGAAGTATCATTAAAAGTTTACCAGAAAAATAAATACTCACATATCCCACTGATACCTGCTTTCTGTCATCTTTGACATGGCTACAGCAGTGGAAAGGAGTTTGGAGTAAAAAAAAAAATTAGCCCTAGGGAGTTTTGACAGAGACTTTGGGAAGGTCAGTGCAGTGTGTGTTGGATATGACTCTGAACCATGCAAATTGGTAGGAAATTTTTATTAGAATGAGAGAAAGATTAAACCATGTACATAAATCCTTGGTAGTAATCAGAATGCTCATGCTAGAAATGCCAGACTGATATCACCTTCCTATTTTTTCTACTAAGTTCCCAGCGAGGTTGACCTCTTGCAGATTCTGAGGAGTATGTAAGCCCTGTGAATGTTTTAAACAATACAGTTTTAATCCAATATAGCACTGCAAATGCTGAAGAGCCTGTAGGCTAAGGGGCAGATCATTCAAATGTAAAAACGAATTTGACTGGAGTCTAAACAATGTTAGCCTCTTTTGCAAACTATGGCTTTCTTTTGACACGGAAAGAGAGGATGCATTTTGCCAAAAGGGAATTAGCTTGGAAAGCCTTTGTAAATGATACTGCCATGAAAAGAAACTTAGTCCCCCAGCCTTAGTTTCACAGCTGTACATGAGAACCCTAACAGATCATGCCCCATGTCATGACTACTCATTAGCTTTTGGCTGCAGCCCATATCTTGGCCTTAGGATGTAATGAGAACTAAATCACTGATGTCAATCATTGCCCTACATGATGATGCTGCAGTTCTTTGCAGTGAGATGCCACTAGTGTTTGTAGTGTCTTTGCTAATAAATAACCATTTCTGGAAATACTCTACTGCCTTTATACTTGAACTTTGTCAGCTGTAATTTCTGAGTCTTCGCTTTCCTTATCCTCATGCCCAGCTTCAATTTATCTCTCTTCTTTTTTATGGCTTTGAAGGTTCAGAGTGATCTGGTCTCATTCATCCCTGTCAGCATCTCCTTCTCCTCTAACTACTTTTATCTTGATATCAATATCTTTCTTTGCCTTGGAAAGTGGACTGAGATGCAGCAATTCCATCTCCTTGGTTAGAGGAGTCAGGTTATTCAGAAAGCTACATGGTCTTTTCCTATAAATGGACATTTACACAATTTTTTCTTCCTTTACATGCCAAACTGCTAATCACAGAGCTCTCTCTGGTTCTGGACTAGCTTCCAGCTCCAAGCCTAGCATCAAGAGTACTAATATTAAGGGGAAAGGAGAGAAACCAGTTTTTCATAAGAGCTGATTTGATATATGACAGCATAAGAAAAAGCCAGGATAAAACTCCTCCTGACCAGGAATTAATGTCTCCAAATTATAAGACATCCAAACATTAAAAAAATCTTTTCCTCATCAAGAATCTGAGGTCTTTGAAAATGAGTGATTTAGCTAACTCTGCATAAGCAGAAAACCTTGACAGTTGATCAGTTCCAAATAATGTTTCAGCTTTAATTCTTATAAATAGAAACTTAAAATTGTCCTTTCTATTGTTCAATAATTCTAAAGTTAGCCCTCCTTATTCAACACATTTATATACCATACTATTAAAATACTATATATTAGACAAATTAGAAGAAAAGAAATGACAACAAGAACACCAGACTCACCTCTATATTATAGATCAGGGTATTATTGAACCAAACTATATCAGTTTTGTTAGGGCTTCTTGATTTTTAAGCTTGGAAATTTCTTTGCAATAAAGATAAAGCTTTTGCAAATTTACACATTTTTGTAGACCATCTATTTTCTACAATAAAAGAAGAGGTATTTGCAGCACTGAACAACAAAATGTCACTCTTTTTTGTCAAGGTGCCATTAACTTGTGCAGAAAATTGTTAGGTAGTTCCAAAAAATTTGAGACCACAAACCTCTGTGCAGAATTCTGCTGATTTAGTAAGCTTTTCAATTAAGCCAACAAAGAAAAAGCAGTAGCAGCTCAATGGTTCATGATAAATGATCATGTGTTTTTAAATACAGTATTTTTTTCATTAAAATGTCTTCATTCTAGCCAATTTCCTGGAAAACATTTCAATGTAATTATTCTACTTTTAAAAAATATTGTTTCTAATGAGAAAGAAAAAATACAACAATGGCTTCTAAAAACCTCTAATTGCAGATGCAATTTGATCCATATCTAAAATGGAAGGGACCTAAATGAAGACACCTAAATGAAGGTGTCTTAAACTGGAGTGGGATCATATTTTAAAATTCTAACCAATTCATAGTAGACAAAATTTCCACCATCTTAGTTAATCATCCAATTCTGCTCACAACTATCCATTGTCTAAAAAAATGCAGGACTGAGTCAAAACTACAAGATTTATTTTGATCAAATTTATATAACAAGCTTATTTCTGTTTCTGTATATGAATATTTCTGCAGGGCACCTGACTAGAAACAGAGACAAAGCAGGGAATTGTATCTTAGAAGTATTTACTCTGAAGATACTCTCTTGATAGATTTGCATTTCTGCATCTTAACAATGAACGTGTTTCCCACAGTTCTAAAATGTTCAGATCACTACAAACTCTTATTAATGCACGGCCCATACCACCTTTGCAGCATTGCAGAATGGAGACAACCCTACAGATGGTATCTCTAAAGAAGCAAAAATAATTTTATATTATTTTATTATATTATATTTATAT
>NW_010291661.1:0-1458 GCF_000700745.2 Antrostomus carolinensis | reverse complement strand
GCTCTCCAATTTCTCCAGATCTCTCTGCAGGCCCTCTAGAAAACCTCCTAGCTGCTACAGACAAGCCAAGCTGCGATGGATGTTTAGGATCAGGCTGTTCCTCTGCAGACCCTTGACCAAAGATGTGTCTATAAACACCACGTGCAGTAAGACCCGAGCAGTGATGTAGAGCTGCTTTAAGGTGGCTACACAGTGACGTTCGAGAACTCAAACGTCAGACAAGGTTACTCACGCGTCAAGCTCCATGTCTATGTTATCTATCACGCTGCAGGCAGCTACGCCGGGGAATTTTAAATTGTCTGTTTTTTTGGTTTAAGGATTAAGCACTCTGGGAAAGGAGACCACGAGCTTTGGGGACAGGGAGTGAGGACAGATCACGGCCAAGGTTTAGCTTGGGTGCTGATGAACTCATGCAGTGCTCCCTATCCCATCTAGTGTGCTGGTGGGCATGGTATTTATAGCAGTATTTATAGAAAAGTGATGCTAAGTGGAGCACTGAGCACTAATTTACACACAGGGCATCTTTTTCATGGATGTGAAAAAGAAAAGACAACAGTCAACACTGGAAAAAGATAAAATCAAGGTATTCACCACTGAAATCTAACCAGGAGGTTCTTTAACTCAATACATGAGCCATTCCCAGCTGGCACAAGGAGCTACAGGGCATCAATCTCTACGTAGGAAGCTACTTCCAGTCATCTGAGGACTTCAAAGCAGAAGGGAGGGGAAAGGAGGAGATGGCCATCTGCACTCAACTGAATGAAGTTCTTGAACAAAACTTCTTGAAAGTTTTAACTTAATGGACCTGGAGACAGAAGGCTGAAGTCCTCTGTCATCCCTGCAGAGGTCAATCAGGAGATAACTGTCATTAGCCTTCCTCCATACGACACTTCTGCTCAGATGCTGCTGTACGTGGCATCAACAGCACCTCACCTGTAGCTGCTGACAAGCTCTTCTCCAACATATATAATGTGTCTCTATAATAAAAAGAGAAGATAACCATAGGATAAGACTTTTTAAAATATCTCCTAATGCCAGAGATACGGGTCTCCTACCCAGACAGCTTCCTCTCCTTCGTGTTGCATAGATGATTTCACACAGAGGTCCTCAAAGAAGGAAGCAATGCTGGTACCAGAGGACGTCAGGTTTAAAACTCCTTGCTAAGAAATCTCCAGCTTGTGCTACTTCAGTGCATGAAGTTATCTGGCACAGCTTAAGAAAGAATAATTTAGCAGCAGCTTGTGAAATTGGCTGCACTCTGTTCTAAATTTATGCAAGATATGGTGTATTATCTTGGATACTGGGCCCACATCTTCATTAGCTGAAGAGGTCCCTCGAGGCAGGAACCAGTTTTCAGGCCCAGGATGCTGTGGCACCAACTGGCAGCTCACCAGCACTTGAGCACCACGCGGCTCCCGCTCTGCTCTGGCGCAGCCTCACCTCCAGCACTGGGGGCAG
>NW_010291660.1:0-6281 GCF_000700745.2 Antrostomus carolinensis | reverse complement strand
GGACCCACCCCTGCCGGCCCGGGACCCCTCTGGTGCCATCGCCCGTGTCCCCGCAGTGGCCTCAGCCTCCCGGCCCGTCACATCTCCCCAGGCCCAGGCGCGGTGCGGCCTCTCCCGGCTCCCCACCGCCTCAAAGCCAGTCCCCACAGCCCGACCCGTCCCCCAAGGTGACGAGTCCTCTGCCGGGCTTGGGCTGTCGTCCGACTCACTGGGCGGGAGCTGCTGTCACCGAGCAGAAGCACTTTACACTGGCAATTACCTGTCAGGGGTTTGTTTCCCTTCCCCAACGGAAGACTGAAAGACCTTCATCTTGCCTTGGTGTTGTTCTCCATCGTGGCATCCAAAACAGCTGCAAAGTTCCCTTGAACCAGCCAGGAACATCGACATGAAGTTCAGCGAGCAGTGCGGGGTGATAGATGGTCCCACACAGACCTCAACCCACCGTTTGGTCTCCTCACTGTTGTTTTTCCCTATTTCCACCCAAAGCTGCCACACATGGACCAGTCACCATTGCTTTTTGGACTATTTTATCACATTCCATCTCTGGAGATGTTTAAAACCCACTTGAACACTTTTCTGGTGCTGCTTTGGCAGGGGGGTTGGACTGGATGATCTCCTGAGGTCCCTTCCAACCCCATCACCATTCTGTGATTCAGGTTCTGTCTGGTTACATTATTCATCTTCCCTGTGGAACTATGAAATCCCCAAACACCTCATGTGTCATGAAGGCAAAACAACTCAATGAGTTGAAGAATCAAAATAAACCAGAGCTTGAGGTGGCTCGTTTTCCTCCATGGAGGCTCTTTATTCCTCAGGGGCTTGAGAATGCCTGTTGTACAACAAAACAAATTGTCCTTAAAAGGCCAGGTCAGACACACAACATCGCAAATCCACCCGGTGTGGTCACCTACATCATTATCTGATCTGGATTTTTATCTTCTTGATAAACCTGCACCTTTTTTGGGGTCCACATAGTCACCTCTGAGGTTCTCTGCTTCCCAGAAAAAGCCTGTATTTCATAACTGCTTCCTTATCTCTGGAGTACCTGTGAAGGGGACGGGCAGGATAAGCCTGAGTTAACCCTTCGGTAGGTAAAGGGCCAGGGAATATCAATCACAGGCTTATTAGTGGTTTTGTCTGTCATTTTGGGATCAATACAACTTTTCCTGAGCTATTTTATATTTATTCCATTTATATTCATTCCTGGTTAACTGTAGGTATGTTTGTATATAAAATGCTGCATGTTTTATCCATTTTCAACTAGAAAAATAGTTGGTAAACTTTTTTTTAAGAATTTCAGGTCTGTGTGAGTCAACAAAAGCATCGCAACGAGCTGGGAAACGGTGGAGAAACAAGACAGAGGAGAGCAGCGACCTGAGATCATGAACCTACAACAAATCCTCTGCTGCAAAAAAAAAAACTCAACGCCATCCACGAGGTAACGAAGGAATGCTTCTGATTCTCCTTTAATTGCATTCTTGGTAGGGGCTGAGGCAACATGAACAGCCACTGCATGCTGCTGCATGACCCTTCGTTGCAACACATCTAGGTGGAAGTGCTAATAGATTCCTTCTGGTCCTCTTCGCTTCGTGACAGCAGCGAGGGAAGGAAGCTGTGTAAAAGTCCCTGAGTTTTCCTGAGCTGCCAGCTCTCCACTGCCTCTGCAGGCTATGCCCACTTTAGTTTTATTCAAGCAGAAAATGCTCAGCCTTCACGACTAATACAGAGCTTGATGTTAGAATATTCCCCCCCCCTCCATGAATCCCTCATGAGAAAGTAATACATGAGCTAATCTCCGGCGGTAGGGACATTGTAAGTTTTCAGTGATATTAGCACTGAGAAGTCTAAAACCATTTTTTATGACTTTAATCTGCAAATTAATTTTAAAATGGAATGCAGGTATAAACAATGCTGTTTTTAAGTACATTACGGAGCTGTCAGGCTTTGACAATTTAAATGAATGAGACTTCAAAACGAATTATGGAAAAGATTAAATGTCTCATTGCAATACACATGAAATAGAAATGAAATCCATCAGCAATATGAAATTATTTCAAAACTTCCTAGAATTAAATCCAAAACAAAGCCCTCTCCCACCAGGTAAGGGATACCACAGTGGGTGAGACTTTTTCTGAGAGCAGCTTTAATTTCCAGCTGACTTCAAATGACAAATAATTTACCATTATTAGATATTTTTAGCCTGAGCACTTGCTAAAACAAGATGATACAATTATTTTAATTTTACATATACAAAGCAGCGTTTAAGAGGTTTAAGTACAGGCCAAGCAATAAGTGAGAGATAGAACCTCCAACCAAAACAGCATCGAGGTCTCCTGGTTGTCCTGTTCCCTGCCATAAACCCTCTGTGTGACGCTGTCCCTTGTAGCCCACTTTTTTGTACAACTTGCTTGGGCTAAAAGCCATTTTCAGGCTTTATTTCAGTTTATGAAGCAGTCTATTTTAAGACTATCTTGTAAGCTGCAAGTAGCCACAGAACAGTCGTTAATCTAAGACGGCAAAATTAATAGCGTGGAGCTCTTTAAAGCTTCTTGGCCAAACTCAGCATTGTAATAAGTAATAAATAATTTCTTTGATGATAGTATTGCCTCCACTTAGTAGGAGTATGCTACTTCAGAGCTGAATATGGACTTGAATCTGTTTCAGGCTGTTACTACCGACTTGCTTATCCCTTAAAAATGCAATAGAAATGTTAAGCTTGGTCTAAGTGGAGGGTTGAACAGGAATGTTGGGTGTAGGAACACCGGGAGGAGCAAATGGTAGGAGAAGGGTACAAGAATGGCATTTGATGATGGCATCTGGACTAGCAGGTCGCCAGGATTGCAGTACCTGCATGAAGCCTGACTACCTGTGAGCTCCTGACTACCTTCCTCCTCTGAGCCAGACGACTCAGAGGAGGAAGGTCTTTCCAGAGGGTGAAGCATCACTGTCAGCTCCTACGACAGCGAAAAGCCAGCAACGTGGAAAAATTGAGACCTGAGGATGAACATCCCTTGTCCTTCAGCTCATCCTGAGATGAGCCAGAGCCCTGGACACAACCACTTTAACACCTGAAGGTACCACCTGGACAGGACAGGGTGCTTCGGGGTCTGTATGAGAATAGGATTGAAATCACCTTTGCTCTAAATTTTTTCCACTTTCTAAGGTCTCAGGTGCAGGTGTGCTGTGTTGCTGCTGCAGCATCATGTCATCGTTTCCTGTGTGACACTCTTTTTGCTCATGTTCAAGACCACCAGAAGATGTGAAGGTTTGGGTTTTTATGCAGCAGAGGATGCATTTCACTAAAAAAAAAAAAAAAGAAAAAGAAAAAGCTCTGAGCCAAGAGGAGGATGCTTTTAACACACTGATTTAACACCTTTTCCAAACCTATTACTTTTACAACTTTGCAAACGCTTTTTAGCTGAAATTAATGCACAACCCCATTAAGGTTAATGAGTTGTTTCGCCTTCAGACACCTACGTAACCCGTGCTGGTTCATCCAAGCACCTTGGCCTCGCTGCAGACTCTGAGAGGTTGGGAGGGAGGAGAGCCTGGGAGGAAATCCTTCCCCAGGATGGTTGCCTGCTCCCAGCACCACTCGGGGAAGCCTTAATGAAAAGCAGCTCATCAGCAGTTACGTAACCTAATGATAATCCGGCTCAGGCTGGGCAATACTTAAAGCCACAGCGTCTCTCTGCTGTGACCTATTTTATGCTTGATGCAAGGGCAAAAAAAAAAAAAAAAGTCTGTGGTTTGTAACTTTACTGGGTCTTTTAACTGCGGAGTTATTTCCTGTCAGTAGAAAAACCTCCTGCGCACGTTTCTTCTGCTTTCCTGGCTGCAAAGCTACCCCTTTGGATTTGTCAGTGGCTTTTTATGGTATTGGCTCCAAGCACAAGCACAGCAGAGAGCAAATTGTAAACAATTAGAAGGAAAACACTTAATGTCCTGCAGGAAACTCAGCATACTTTAATTTTCAGCTTCAGAAGCTGCAGAGGGTCCGGGGGTATGTTACAAAGCGTTTCTAATGCCGTGTTGAACCACACAGAAAGCTTTTGTGTTTTTATTAGACTTCAGAGAACAAAAATGTATCATTCCACATTCTGGGGTTGTATTTACATTTAATTTAAGAAATTCATTAAGATGGCAGTGGCATAACTCAAACTTGTATGACTGGCCAGCCCCCTTGTAAGCAATTTTTTTTTACCTCTCAATCTGCAGAAGTATCAACAAGAGATTAAAGGCAGAGATGTTGATTCAGATCTCAGCATTTAATCTGACCACAGATGGTGTCAAAAGAGGGACAGCCATACAAAATAGCAACAGATTTTTTTTTTTTACCTAAACAATCGCTTTTTTGTTTAATAAAGATAGAGAACAAATGGCCAAATTTAAAATACAGAGGAAATCTCCGTTTCCTACACTTCCTCTCCTTAGAGAGCTTTGAAGCATTATTAATGGGCTGATTTCTGTTAATGATTAATATTGTGTTTATATTTATGTACTTAACTAAGGTTATTATTGTTACTATTATTAATTCCTATCTTTCCTAGGATAAATATTCCATTCCTTGTAACGCTGGACAAGTTAATGACACAGCTGATTGGAAAAAAGGAGGTTGTAGTGTTGTGCTAACTGTAAGAAATTCTGCCTGTTACACGTAAATATATTCCTTTTGGATCACACTTATGCTTACACAGAACCCTGTTGTTTTCAAATCAGTGATATCAAAGCTTTATATTTCCTACCAAAAGGAATATCAGGCTTTGCAAAAATATACTACCACTCATGGTACTTAGTGCTGATGGATTCCTAGAGCAGATCATGTGGATCTGCTGATCTCTGATGGGTTGCAAAAGTTACTCAAGCTAATTCAGAGCGTTTTTTAAAAGCTGATCTTTAATGCCCAACATCAGGCAGCTTAAGGTCAGAAATTAAATTGCTTTTTTAAAAGATTTACAAAACTTCACGTTGGTAGAAACATTTCATGACATTTAAAAGGAAAAAAATAATAATTAAAAAAAAAATTGTGGTGATTGTGTTTTGTTGGCTTTTGAAGTGTCTTCCTGTGGAGCCTGCAACCAAAACACTGCTGCATTGTGCTAGCGTTTAAGAAACAGAAAGTGGAACTAAATGGAGATTATTAAAATAGTGTGGCTGATTATAAACTCTAAAGGGAAATCATGTAACCTCATTTCCTTATCTCATCTGAGCAAAAGGCTAAAAAAAAAAGGGGGTGGGGAAATACACTTTTTCCATTTTAGTCAGTGCAAGTGTTACTAATCATGGAAGTAAAATATATCTTTAAATTCATTTAAATATGCTTCAGAGCCCTTTAAAGGGGACTCATTAGATGTAAAGGAGTTGGTTCTAGATGATTAAGGGTTAAACAGCTCCTCTCAGCTCCATGAAGGTATCAAGCCCTCATGCAGGTCAGCTGCACTGGGTCAGATCAGGTCGGTATCGGTGCCTGTGTTTGCCACTAATTGGGTAATACTGAATATAGAATAAAAGAGTATTTTCTCATTCCTTTCCTGATTTTTTTTGGGGGGGGAAGGCATTGGGTTTTAGGTGGCCTATGTAAAAAAAAATATTGCTTGTTGCAGTCTGTTGGTAAGTGGAATGATAACTCCCATCAGAGTTGGTATAACTTGTCCTTTTTTGGCAATCATACCAGAGAGACCAAGGGCTGAACAGGGAATAAAGCAGAGCTGTTCTCTAACCCTATAGACATGATCACACTGAGAACCTCCTCTATTTCCTCATCTGCACTTAAAGACTGTCAGTTTTATTCAGATGTCTACTCAAATCTGTAAAATACTTTTCCTTAACCTACTTTGAAGTATCATCTGCTTCACTAGTTTGAAGAGCACTAAAACCCTCCTGCAGCCAACAGGCACTTCGGCGCTTACTTTTCAACCCCTGAGTAGTTCCGTGAGGCACGCAAGACCTGCTGCCGTTAGAGCTGTCAGTCCATCTACTTCACTCCATCAATTCCAACAGCGTGGAACACCAGATTCCTCCTCCTACGCCTTGACTCCATCTCCCCCCTCCCAGTCCATTAGGAAGAGAGGAAGAGGAGGAGAGGGTTGATGCTAACACAGCAACTTCCCCACTAATTTCAAATCTTGAATCACCGTGGGTACCACCACTGTCCCTTCCACCACCAGTGCTGAGACCACCATGGAAATCATCAGGTTTCTGTTGTATAGAAGTTTAACACAAAATCTTCCCCATCACCTAACTGTTGGGAGCGGTGCTGCACTGTGGTGGTTTCACCCACA
>NW_010291659.1:1716-10743 GCF_000700745.2 Antrostomus carolinensis | reverse complement strand
CTTTCTTGCCCTTTTTGAAGATTGGAGTGATTTGGAAGAAGATTTGGTTCTTCTTCCCGAAAGTTTTCTACTGGATGGAATTTTATTGCACTGAAAAGTTTTGAGCATCACAAGAACCATTCATAAAACATATATATATCTGTTGGAGTAAATTATTTTTGCGTTAAAATATGTGTGTGTGTGTGTGGTATCTTAAAAAACAAACTAACAAACCACCTCAAATGAAGATATTCCATTTTCATATTTACTTTACAAACAGAAATTAAAGAAAGTCAAAATTTGTTTAAATGCAATTTTATAGCAGAAGTTTGTAGCATAAAACCTTAATGAAAAGGACATTTTTCTGGTCAATTAGTTGATTAGTGTGACTGACAACAGTCTGCAGAGATGAAAGGGTTTGTATATGTGTACAACTGAGTCTAAAATGTATTGCTGCTCACCACTTACATTGCCATTTGTAGTTTATTTGTGCTCCTCTTTTATCTACACCTGCTTGGAGTATGCAAGGATTGAATGCAGTCACATGTTCCCAAGAAGAAGACACCTGGTTGGAGTAGCTCGTGCACTGAGACCCAGAACCTACCACTACCAAGCAGCTTGTAGCTGCTACCAGCTCCTACAATGATGACCACTTACTTTGCAATTAGTGGAGCCACCCAGAATAAGGTGCCAAGGGATGGTGGAGGTGGTGGCCCCCACAGCTTCAGCAGCCACAGCCTCCACCGTCTGCTGGTGCTGAGACCTCCACCTGGGCTCGGGGACAAGGAAGGACACTCAGGCAGCCAGGGCAGGGAGAGGGGGCAGACAAAAGCTGGAACTCCAACCCAGTGCCCAGGAGCAGGTCTCAAGACAGGGAGAGGGCGGGGCAATGGAGAGTAAAAAAAGAAAGTGTTGCATTGGACAATCAATTTCCAGTTTTTAAAGTAAACCAAATGTCTTATAATCACCAGCTAATTTAGATATTTGTACAGTTGACTGAAAATATGCAAAGAAAGTAGCATTATTTAAAATTATTTTTAAATGTTTGGAATTTATTAGAGTTGACTATGGAAAAGAGATAATTAAGGATTCTAAATATAATTAATGTGCTGAGTTATAAAAAGCACTGCTTAAGGTAGGGGTTTTCCAGCAGTTAGCAAGATACTTGACACTGTGATGATAACATTACATTTAAAGATGTTTGCAGTTCACATAAATATGTATTGAAAAACAATTTCATAGTGGGTGCATAAAGAATATACCTCCGTCTTCATTTTAGAACCCTTATACATGAGCAAGTATAGGGGAAAGGTGAGGCTCTGGTAAAGAAGGTCCAGACTGCTGTGTGACATGGATTCCCTTGTCTTCGGCATGTGCAGAATCCTTACTTGAGAAGGCAAGGCAAGGCAAGGTGTTAATTTCTGGGTATATTAAATGTTGGTTTTACAAATAAAGTTGATGCACAGACAGTGCAAAGGAAGGAAAGAAGAGTTTAAAAAAGAAAAAAAAAAAGAAGGCTCAGATTTTTTTTTTAAATCCACTATTTAGAATTTTTTTAATAATCTAATGATGGGGGAGGGGGGGAGCAGCCTTTTCACTTTGATTCTCCTGAGAGAATCACGGTTTTTGATCGCTCAAGGTTTACAGCTCTAGAGGCAGGGAGGCATTCTTTAGCAAGAGAGGGTCCAATTTAATGGTACATCCTAGCAAGACAGCAAAAGTCATCCGGCAAAGAGGTGAGTGTTGTTTGGTTCTGCATATGCTCTGTACCCACCACCATAAGCAATGTTTGGTTTTCAGACCCTTTGCCAGATTTACCTGTGCATCCAAGCCCCAGCATACTCACAGCAGAAAGCTGAAGCACTGGGATGTGGAGGAGGTGGTGCTCTGGGAAGGGTCAGCTCGTGCAGCAGTTTAGCTGCAAAGTCCCTTTGCAGAGCAAATGCCAGGATGTGCTGGAGGGAGCCCAGGACGAGTGGGTGCTGTGGGTCACTCACACCCAGGGAATCAGCTTGAGGAGTGGTCCAGGAGTCTGTTAAATGCTCTGAGGGGACAGTTGTCTGGACAGCACGACCGAGTGTATCAAACCATCATAGCAGCCAGGCACCAGTCAGTACGGATCTTCTGGAAGGCTGTGAAGCTCAGCTGAAGGACTGCTATGGATTTAAACAGCTTTAGGCTGGGCTTCCATGTCAGCTGCTGGCAAAATGAACACTTAAAAAACAATCATTAAAATGCCCAAAGAATTGCAATCATGAAAATTGTATGGAAAAGACAAACTTCTGTGGCTAAGAGCCTGAGATTTAGTATAAAGAGACTTAGGCACTCACTGATTTCCAACAGGTTATAGCTGCCTGAATCTCTGTGCCACCATTTAAACTGCCACTTGACATCTAAAGCTATCAAAACACAGTCTGCCATCAGGTACAATGAGACGTGATACTTCACCCATCAGGAAGACTAGGCTTGCCAGATTTCCCCTGCTCTGTGCTATTTGGTCTTTGTGCTCACCGGTCCTCAGGAAAAGTAAATTCAGACTGTGCAAGGGAAAGCAAAGTGCAGATGGTGACCTAGAGTCTGTAGAAGGAAATCCATTCTTCTCTGAAGGAAAAATACTAGTATTGCAAATAATGTTTCTGCAAATCAGGACAGGTAGATAAAAGAAAAATCTTATTTCTGGGCAGACCAGGACTGAGTTCCTTTGGTTTTTTTGTTTTAGTTTTGAGAACCTTACTGGATCCTTGCCACTGCCTGGCTGGCTGCTGCACTTGGAGAGACTCCCTCACATTTGAGATAACCACTTAGCCTCCTGGAGAACAAGAGCAGTCAGGGCGAGACTTGTGTAACCTCAACAAACTGAAATCAATCCCTCCTGTAATGGCTTTCCCAACTCTTTGCTTTTGTTTTCCTCCAAGACATGGAACATGTCTAAAACCAGCTAAAGAGGATTTGATACACAGTTCCCTTCCATAGGCATTTCATTATACTTTTAAAACTAGAATTTGCAGTTGCTTCTTGAAAGTCAGATTTCCTTTTCTTCAGTGCTTTAAATATGAATTTGAGACTGTAACTTTGCATAGGCTTTAAATGAATTGTAGAGTCCTTGATGCTCTGTGTTCAGTTTGGATGAACATATTCTAAGGTAATGAGGACAGAAAGTTCTTTAAGATGATGTTCTCCACAGACATCTGAGATTTACATACAACTACAAGCCCTTTATTGCATAGACCTTCATCGATTATAGCAGCATTCAGTGCCTACCGTCTGCTGTCAAGCACTGTTACT
Source organism: Antrostomus carolinensis (assembly GCF_000700745.2). Lineage (NCBI taxonomy): Eukaryota > Metazoa > Chordata > Aves > Caprimulgiformes > Caprimulgidae > Antrostomus > Antrostomus carolinensis. The sequence continues at coordinate 7,479 of NW_010291659.1, read as the reverse complement.
CAGCTCCCTGCTGTAGAGTATCTTGACTTTGCATGGGCATAATGTCAGAAGAACATCTGACACCCCAAAATGACTTGAATGCTGCAGGCATTTTTCACTAAGCTATGCAAACGCCCCCCCACCCCTGCCCAAGATCCTAGGGAAAAATATTTGCTGAGCTGTGAGCAAATATAGAGCTGAGGCTGGAGAACTCAGTTGCACCTACCTGCTCCAGATGTCATTTTCCCCTCATTGCAAACAGGCTCTTATGTGGAGACCATGCTTACCTGTCTGTCTGTCTGCATAGTAGGATACTCACTAAATGAAAACGCATCCCTGAAAAACTACTGCTGCGATGGAGGATAATACTGTGGAAAGAAGGAAGATAAAACTCCCAGATATATGTTGCCTGGTTTTAGGGCTTTAATGGGAAAGAAGAGACCTCCTGAGGGGTTCATGATACTCAGCTTATTCTCCAGTTGCAGTCTCATTCTTATTTAGGGTCCTGGTATTTGTCAGAGAACATACTTTTCCCAGAGAGAGTCTCTCCCACTAAAATCTGATGACATTCTCCTTTTGTGAATAAAACACAGAGATCTGAGGGGTGGCCACAAATCTAAAAACATCAGCTTTGAGATTGTTCCTCAGCCACCCAGGGGAGCAGTGAGCAGTGCTGAAGCCCACAGCTTAAGAGCCAGGGTGGGAGGACAGCATAGCAAGCAGCTGCCAGCTCTGACCAGGGCCTCCTTTCACCCTGCCAGGTCCCCGGGACCCACGAGTAGCTTGAAGGCCCTGCTAACCTGTGCGCTGTTCCATCAGCAGAAGACCACTGTCCTACTTTGCTCTTCAGGAGTGGACTGTGTGGTGGGACTTCTCTGGGCACACAGTGCTGCTGCTGCTGCTGGCACGCTCTGCTCGGTGGCTGTCATCACTGCATGAGCAACTCCAGCCGCCCTCCTGGGGGGAGAAGATGAGACCTGAAAATGCAAACCTCAAACTTCATGTTCTTTTGCCCACAAGAGTGAGGAGGAGCATCTGCACCAAGGGGAGAGCAAATGGGCACTAGCAGGACCCGGACAGCCACCCATATACACACATGCTTGACTGCCGTGCTTTCCCGGGTCACTAGCTGGTGTTTCTGCAGCATTCCTACAGCACAGACAGGTTTTCTGTACTCCTCTGGCTTTGCTTTCCATCCTAATCTCAGCTACGGTATTACCTGTTTCCTCTCCTATGTCTGATCAGACTAAAAATAACCCATTAGAAAATCACTATGACTCCAATCAGAAACCAAATAGATTATTGTACTTCTCTGGAGCAGCTGTTCCCCTCTGCCTGTGAACCCCAACAACAGGAGAAGCATGATCCACTAGACTGAAATGAAAACCTTGGGAGGTGGGAGGGGAGCTGCCATGAAACCCAATGCCATCAAAGAAAGGATGTGACAGCAGGTCACACAGACATATCTGCACTTCGGTTAGGGTCTGGGGTATCTGGGTTTTGAAATTATATATGTCCTGGGGGGCTTCTAAACCTGCCCAGCTCCATCCTTGGTAGGTTTCAGACACATGCCTCTGGCTTCCTAATTAAGAGGGAAGCCACAAGCAAGGTAGAGTCAATCTCTTGGAAGAAGCTTCCCTCTTCTGTGGTTGTTTCTGTCAAAAGGAATGATTAAGATGACTATAAATTATATTAATGTTGTCCTTAAAAAGTCATAAGGAAATCTGCTGTAAGCCAGGCTGCTGTTCCCCTGGAATTCAGAAACATGCCTCTTTGTTTCCCAAACAGCCATTTGCTGCAGACAAACAGAAAGCAAAAGGAAATATATGGTGTGGGATGGCAACAGAAAGAGTGGGAGGGAAATGCTACTGGAGCGGCACAGCCAGGGCTATCCCACAGCTCCATCTCTGGAGTGTGCCAGGCAGCAGCGTGTGACCCTCGGATTTGTCATTGTTACGAAGCTGGTGAGATTCGGGAGAGGTGCAACAAAATATTCAGTTTAGAAATGATCTAGTTCCCATATCATATTAGCTGTATTTCCCTTCTGTCATTGCCATTTACAAGGATATTGACATATAAACCAATGTTTGTTTTGTTGAGCTCATTTTCTCTTCCTCTCTATTTCCCCTCTGAAATCATGAGGTGAACTATTTGGAGAAACAATATATTTGATAAATATACTCCTTTTTCCTTTTCACAAATTATCTGGGAACAGACATTGATTTTTTATTACTTTGTTCATTATCTAAAGTATTTGTCAAACTGTTTACAATAATACTCCAAACCAGGCATTGCTACCAAGCGGCCTGTCACAGCTATCGTTAACAATTTGACTTAGTGATTTACTTTCTGGAGCTGGCTCTTGAATAATTCTTCATGTCATTTCCAAATCCCAAAGACACTGTTAATTTGCTTTGCAGGAGCATCTTCTGTTCCCTGCCTCAGGAAGACACTGTGCTAGGTGCTGCATAAACACAGATAAAAAAAAAAAATCTTATTCCAATACACAGTCTAAGTCTAGAAACAGCTGGGTATCACCAGAAAAGCCTGAGCCCAGAAAAAGGCGGTATCGGTGAGTATGATGGATGCCAGTTTAGCATGCGAGCAGTCAAATGGTTGTCAAATATTTTGTAGGCATCATAGTAAAGACTATCTTTAAGCAGAGACTAGAAAAAACAATGAGGTATTTTACATAAATATCTAAATCATTTTGGTTTATTAATTTATCTGATAGTAATGGTCCCCTATATTATTTAATATTGCTTGAGTTCTTCCCAGACCTCGAAGGCTAGCTGCATGAACAGCTCTGATATGAAAACACCTAGAAAAAGAGTAGAGATATTTGTGATTGCTATTACCATTTCTTGTAATTACAGTTTCTGAGAGTAGAAGAGTTCACAAACACTATCAGAGCAAACATAAGAAAATGCACTTTCTCAACCTTTAGTTTAAAAGACAATTTCCTAAATTCAATCAGGAAACATTCTCATTTTAATTGTAGCTTTCCTGCCTGAAAAGGGAAGAGTCTGCATAAAGTGACAGAGAAAAGACTCCATGCATGAAGAATTTTCCCCATAATTTTCTGCAAGGAGCTCACAGCTCTTTAAAACTAATAATCACCATTTCAATATATAAAATCAAGCTTTATCAGAATCAGGCCAGAGCATATCATATGTGACTGCTGGGATTATATAATGGGAAAGTTCTCATTGATTTTTATAAAGCTTTGGATCCCAGAGATTTTAAAATTAGGCACGGCGGCTAACCTAGTTTGGGTGGAAAAAGCTTACAGAGTCCCAGGGAAGAGCACAGCCCAGGGAGAAGTCTCAGGAGGTACAGTTATTTTTAACCTTTCAGACCTGTGTGACAAAGAATGAATTCTGAAAACTATGGGCAGAAAAGAGGTATTTAGTTTTGAAATTTTAGCCCACTCTAGCCCACTCTAGCCCACTCCCCTAGATCTTGACCCTGGTAGAAAACTTGTGCAGCAAACTTTTTTTTCAGATTCAGAAAAAATTTTGGCATAAACTGTAGCTGCCAGTTCACTCATCCCTCCACAAGTGTATGAGACAAAAGCAAAACACTTTCTAGGATGTGACTCAACTAAAGAATAGAATATGCAAAGCTAGAATACCAAAACAGAAAGGGTTTTCATTTTAGCTGGAATCAAGAAAGTTTAACTTCTAACCAAACATGGCATTCACAAACTATTGAAATAAAAAGATGCATTTACCCTCAGAATTAACATTTGAAAACTGCTCTAAAAAAATGCTGCACTTTTCCAGCGATTAAGTGTACCTCATTAGATGATTCAAACAAAATTTGATCTGGACAAGTATTCTGCTAAAATAGTCATTGAATTTTCCTCCAACTCACTGCAGGTTTCAGCCCTTCTTATAAATGTGATGGGACCATTAGCTGAGTAGATTTTATTATACATGCTGGGCAGCATTTCAGACACAAATTTGTTTATTTGTAGTGGAGTAATATTAAACAGGCATTTGTGTTTCAGATCAGGTGGGGATGAGACGCTTGTATTGGTACCTAAACTTAGCATACCAGTGCATATATTTTTAGATGCTCTGAAATGGGAAGAGGATTGAGTACATGTTATTTTGACAATCTAGTTATATAGTACTTGCCATTTATGGTTTGAAATCCTCACTACCATTTCAGCCTCATTATACCATATAAAATTTTGGGCTAGACTAGGGCTTTAACATGCTGCCTTTCCCTGATTCCTAAGGAAATGCAACAATGGAAGAGGCAGAACAAGGATCTCCTTTCCAAAGACCCCTTTAAAACCCTGGGCACAAATAGATGGGGAGCAGTCAGTGAGGCAAAGGAGCCCAAGTTGGCTTAAGACTTGTTGGTCTATGGCTGCTGTGGTATCTCACACAGGCATTTTAAAGGTGCTTTATTAACTGGTGTGGAAATTTTACAGCATGGGACTTTGAAGGAGCTCATTAATCTGGTGGTGTGGCCAGTGAGAGACAGGAGAACACCTGCAAGTGGAGCTCACCCATCTTGCTCCACACCATGCTTTCTGTGGTGGGACTCTCCCCAAGCCCCAGCACACGCTGGGCAGGCAGCTCTCAGCCCACGCCTGCTGCCGGTGGAAACCACAAGGTTCCAGCCCGGCTGTTTGCTGCTGGCACTGGGGGTGCAGCAGCAGCTCCACAATGCGCAGCTTTGGGCAGTCATGTCTGGGTTAGCTCCTGCTGCTGCTGTCTCTTATTCTTGCTGTTCACTGTGCCTGTCGGGTGCCCCAGGACAACACTGCCTGGGACTAAGCTGGGAATGGCTCAGGGGATTTACCTGGCTGGTTTGGGTTTTTTTAATGTTTGCTTCTTTTTCTGCTTAAGCCAGATCAAATTCCTGATCGTGTCCAAGTCTTGGTGCAAATGCGAAGGTAATTCTGCATTACTGGCAGAAGGTGGCAATGCCTTAAGCTGGTATTGCCAATGAGGACATGGGCAATTTCTCCGTGGATGGAAGATGAAAGCCACTGGCCTCACAGCAATATTTCGGTAACAGAGCTGAACGTTTCTCTTCCATTGCAAGGTGGCTTTGTTTGAGTCCTCCTTCCCATTTTTAGTGGAAAAAAAATTCTAAGTCAGTGCCTTAGACATTAAAACATTTTTTGACATAATAATCTTCCCTAGCTCTTACAAACTTTTCCTTTTTTACCCACAAATTTCAGTGTTGCTACTTTTGCCCAAAAGTCAGAAGTGTAATCCTGCCCTGTTGATCCTCAGGCATCTGCCATCAGAGAGACAACACAAAGCATACAACGGCAGAACAGAACTCAGACAAACTTCATTCTAAGGTGAGAAAGAGGCAGATTTCATTGATCTCCAGCTTGACATTCAGTTCCTGCAACTGAATAGAAAAAAGGCATTTATAACCTATTAAAAACCCAAGGATGATTTTAGTTCTTTTTTTTTTTTCTTCTTCTTCTTCTTCTTGGAGAAATCAGTCTTTCAGAATAGCCTGGGAGTTGAGAATAAAGAACTTTGCTGTGTTTATTTAGAGAACCTAACCCCTTGGAGCCAGCATTTTCACTAATGCATTTTACATTAGCAGGCGGCATCAGGAAATCCTGACTTTTGGTGCCAGGGGGGTAATTAATATCAGATCATGTTTGCAAAATGGTTGTGTTTATGTGGGAACGAGGACTGAGCTCTGACTGGCAGGATTTGAACTACTCAACTTTACTATGGAGCTTCAACAACTTGCTAGAGAGTGGGATGTTGAAATTAAAGTACTACGTCTTGATGGTTC
>NW_010291659.1:0-1706 GCF_000700745.2 Antrostomus carolinensis | reverse complement strand
TTCAGCAGAGCTACGGCTGCAGAAGAAAGCTGCAGTCTTTAGGATTCTGCTCATAAACCTTTAAGGAAAGTCCAAAGCAATTCTTCTTAAAAATGTGAGGGGATTGTAGATAACACAGAAATGGTTGTTTTGCTCTTGTGGTCTCAGATGTTCCAGGAAATGACAAAATATGCATAATAAGGTCATCGTCCCCCAGTATATCCCCCCACATCCCTCCCTAGGCTCTGTGCTTACTAGCGAGTTAATACCCACAGACGGCATCAAAATATTTTTTTCAGCACACTCAGAAGTACTTGCTTTTGCGTACGCACCAGCTAGCGTGGTCTAAAGCAGCAGGCACAGGTCAATCAAATAACTCTGAAAATCTGCTGATCTCTGTGTCTTGCAGAGACTCTGCTGTGCCACCCCCGTGCTCCTCACCCTAGGAAGTGCAGTTCCTCCTGCACTTGGCACCCAGCTGCTCAGCTGACCTGCTTCTCCCTCCAGAGAAAGAGGAAGAACATCTCCTCATCCTCCCTGCTCAACCAAGAGTGTCTAGCAAATAGGAACTCCTTTGGTGACGGTGATAGAGCCCCTTCCCTAGCACAGGCACTCTGCAGCTTGAGCCAGGACATCTCCATCTCAGCTGAAGACAGTAGAAGGAGGTTATCCTGAGTATCATTAGGTTCTCGGCATCAAAAAGAGAAAAAGCACCACCACCATCACCACCAACAGCCTATTTCGTAGAGAACTTGTATTCTCACCTTTCCAAAAGCCACAGATTCTCAGCACCAGTTGGGAAATTTGCACTGATGCTTAGTAACGTTGAAAATCACTCAGCAGTATGAGACCCTCTGAACCATAACATCATAATTTTGTGTAGACAAAGTTTAAAATTAAAGGATGTTTTCTTAGGTTAAAAAGGAGTAAAAGTACAGCTGAATAGCAGCAGCACTTGATGTTCAAAATGAGAGTTTCACCTACTGGTTTCCCAGCATCCATCTCAGTGGGATGTGGCAGCTGTCAAGTTCTCTGCAAGACTATTTACTTACTGCCTCCCCCTCAGATCCTTTGTTGGAAGCTCATGGGTCCCTCAGTGGTGGTGGGGATTAAAAGTAAAGGTGTAATCTATGTTAGAGATAATATATGTTTTGTACTATAATGAGCCAATATACTATTATGGGTCTTGTGGTCAGCTCACTGTTTGATAAATACAATCCATATATGTTATTCCCCTCTGAGATCTGCCCACCATCATCTCTCCATGCTTACCTCTTGCCAGTAGTCATTTGGGGATAATTATACCCACCAAGAGCCTACCTCTAATGTGCCCGCTGTCTTTCCTCCTCCCATAAATTGGTCTGATACGGGTACCAAGATAACAAACTGGCTTCCAATGGCCTGGACAGGCATACTCTGCTGGGTTAAAAACTGTCTGGATGGCCAGGCCCAAAGAGTTGTGGTAAATGGAGTTAAATCCAGCTGGAGGCCAATCACAAGTGGCGTTCCCCAGGGCTCAGTGTTGGGGCCAGGCCTGTTTAACATCTGTATCAATGATCTGGATGAAGGGATTGAGTGTACCCTCAGTAAATTTGCGGATGACACCAAGGTGGGTGGAAGTGTTGATCTGCTTGAGGGTAGGAAGGCTCTGCAAAGGGATCTGAACATGTTCAATCAATGGGCAGCAACCAGCTGCATGAGGTTCAACAAGACCAAGTACCAGGTCC
>NW_010291658.1:0-3057 GCF_000700745.2 Antrostomus carolinensis | reverse complement strand
CCGGCTCACCACCGGCAGCTGTGCTTTCCTCACGATATTCGCCTCGGTTCTCTCACCATCCCCAGGCCGCGTAGGCTATCTCACCGATAACGGCTGCAAATACCACCACGTAAATTGTCAGGTTTTATATACACTGAAATCACTGCGGGAGTAGAAAGTGGCTTTCATCTGGTCTGTGGACCCCTGTGGCTCCACAAACTGGCTTTACAGCATCCATGAGAGGTAAGTAAGAAAGCAAACCTGTTATAAGCTTAAGTGCTCTGTGTGGTGACCTTTGCTTCCACTGGAAAATGTGGGGAATGCAGGGGAATGGCAGATTTTAAAACACTGAAACAGGCAGCTAGAGCCAACTTATGTTAATAAATGCCTTTATTCTTACAGACATCCACCCCAAAAACGCCACAGGAGGGAAATGCAAAGGTGCGTTAATTGTTCTGTTCACCAGGTGGCTTTCTTGGTACTTAATTGAACAGGATGTGACTGCTTAGCTTGTAGCTGGCAGCATCCTGCCTACATCTTCTGCCTTTTTGAGGTGACGGTGTCAGAGGCCCACGTATCGCACAGCTCATGTCAAAGAGAGCAAACACACTTTGTATGGGCAAATGAGAAAAGCTTAAGAAATAATACAGGAAGACTATAATCAAGCCACACTGAGATTAGGAGCCAACAAGAGGATAAAATCAATGTAGGCAGCTGTCATGGCACAATTACACTGGCCCCTCTATCGAGCTTTTTGCTATTTGTGAATGGTATGTAAATGGTGGGGAAGCATTATTTTTGGCATAAATTCTACTTGATATACCTACATTCATCCCTTTTTACAGCAAGCGAAGAACCTCTTGATGCCTTTAGGTGTGTAAACTATGTGCAGTTTGATTCAATTTTTCCTAATAAAAGTATTCTGTGCTCCTACTGTATTTTAATATAATAATATATGTATAATATTCTAATTCTAATAATATTCTGTCTGCTATACTTCTATTATTCTGCAGTGCATCCAAGACAGTTTCACACTGTGGCTTTTGTGGAAGAGTAAGGAGGACAATTAGAGTTTCTGAAGGAAACAGGTTTAAAACAGGAGTAACATTCTGCAAACATTCTCAGTTACTTTTAGAAACAAAGCAAAATGCCAACACTTAAGCTTTCCTGGGAACTTCACCTAAATTACAAAGACCATAATGCTTTCTGAGATAAAAGAACAGCAGTTCATTTAGACAGTGTGTGTATATATATCCCTAAGCCATATGTTTGCTGGATGTGCACTAGCTTTCTTGGAACTGAAAACGTTTAAGCTGATGATTTAGGGAGAAAAAAAAAAGAGTACCATAGAGCTGTATTAAAATAAAGCTTCATCCAGCTACTTACAGTGATACTAACTCCCCCTGCAAATTACCTACAGACCTTGATTGCTCTTCATAATGAGGTATTATAAAAAATAAAATTAATCTTAGCATTCTAGTGTCAGCCTCTTCTTTTTGGAGAAAACTCTAGTCTGCCATATTAATTAGCAAACAAGGCCCCTGTTCTGGGAGAATCCATTCATATTAGGTTTAATTTTTATAAAATGTAGCAATTTTATGCTGTTCAACTCAGTGTTACTGACTTACATAGCATTTTTCATTCTGGACTTCAAACATTTACCAACTTTGTATGTTAAAAAATTCACCCAGTTTGGTATGTAATGCAGCACACTTCTTTTTTTTCCTTTCTAAATGATTGATGCAAATCACATTTTCAGTGTGTGATCTGTTTCTACAGGTACCTTTAATATTGAGATGGGTTCATTAATCCGGTATGGATTAATCTTTTACATTTATCAGTGTAAGTCCGTAGATGGGCACTTTCAAGCTATTTGTGATTGTTGCCTTCAGAGAGCTGACTGGTTTAACTAGGTTTGGAAACTAGTAATGCTAAATCAACAGACAAACTTGAAGGTGGGAGCAGGTACCACCTTCATCTGATGTCCTTTACTTTTGCACTGTTGGAAATAAGCTAAGAGTTTGGTGTGGGGGGTTTTTTGTCATTTCAGGGTTGTAACATTAAAAGCATGTAATTTACTCAAAGTAGAATCTAAGCAATGTAGTCAGATTATACTACTGTGTATTTTAAAGGGTCCAAGTTTTATATAAATAGTTTAAACTATTTTGGCTTTTAATATCACAATGATAGATTGGGCAGAAACTGGTGCTACTGCAGACAAGACTTCTGAGGAGATTGTTTGGGCTACGTTACCCTACAACATCTTTTAATTATGGGTTGGATTTTTTTTCCTTTTCAGTAGGACTTTATGCAGAAACAAGAGTCTACCTTTTTGGTTCTCAGCACAGGGTCTACCTCTTGCTAGCAGCAATAAGTCATAAAACCAGTTTAAATGGGATCAGAAGTGTAACCAGATAAAATTAAATTTAATCTTTGTACAACTTCAAAGATGCAGACAATAACCCATAATTAACTATTATACCCAGAAATAAAGGGGGCTTACAGGAAGGGAGGGAATTTTTACAAGGGCAGGTAGTGATAGAACAAGGGGTAATGGCTTTAAACTGGAAGAGGGTAGGTTTAGATTAGATATGAAGAAGAAGATGTGAGGGTGGTGAAACACTGGAACAGGTTGCCCAGAGAAGTTGTGGATGCCCCCTCTCTGGAAGCATTCAAGGCCAGGTTGAATGAGGCTTTGAGCAACCTGGTCTAGTGGAAGGTCTCCCTGCCATGGCAGGGGGGTTGGAACTATATGATCTTCAAGGTCCCTTCCAACCCAAACCATTCTACGATTCTAAAACTCAATTCAATTCAAAAGAATTTCCTTTAAAAATCCCATGAGGATTTATAGTTGTCCGAGCTGCAGAACTCAATATCCTCCGAGCGCTCTGGTTTTAGAAGAAAACCAGACCCAGAGCCCTCAACTCGAGCCACCCAGGCCTCCGGGGGTGGTTTTAGCTGCGGGATCTCACACACCCACGGAGCAGGTGGCGGCTCAGACGGAGCCACCCCTCGTGCCTCACCAGCCCCGCGTTTAAAGGAAAACGGCTGGAGCTTTGGGTTCGTTTCGGTCATTTT